>NW_022196912.1:131822227-131842268 GCF_008632895.1 Mastomys coucha | reverse complement strand
TTGGAGGGGAAACTGGGAATGGAGAAATTTACATGTAAATAAAGAAAATATCTAAAAGAAAAAAAACTACTTTCAATTAATTATCCTTCTGTATTATATTGAGTTCTAAAATGACCACCCACAGAGTTTAACATTGGATTTTAGAATATGTGGTATTTCCTGTCAGTTATTTATGAATAGGAACATTTTCCCCCTCCTGTTCACCTGCACCTATCTTAGTTACTTCAATGTAATTTTCCCACTTGAAGGTATGATAAATACTAAAAGAAGATAGAATAAAGATGTTTTAAAGTACTAATTTCTACCAATAATGTCAAAGATATGATCTGGATGTCTTAAGGGAAATTTCAGAATATTATTCAATATTTGCTCATTCTGTCATGGGTGATTTCTATATTCCAAAATAAATTTTACCAAATATTAGATTTCTTTTCTATTTTTGGTAGCATTGTTGGTGATGGTTTTTGCTTTGTTTGTCTTACTTGGGGGAAAGCTGTGTTCCTGCCTAATGTTCAGTCATCTTCCTTCAGGTTGACTCTATATTATATTGGAATAGGAGCAGCTGCCCTCGTTTTTGGCTACGTGCAGATTTCCTTCTGGGTCATAACTGCAGACCGGCAAACCACAAGAATCCGAAAACAGTTTTTTCATTCAATTTTGGCACAAGATATCAGCTGGTTTGATGGCAGTGACATCTGTGAACTTAACACCCGCATGACTGGGTAAGGGAAGGAAAAGGGTCTCTGTGGCCTTGGTGTGAACATACAGCCTGTGTGTAACTGAACCACCGGAACTTCTCTGTTGCAGTGACATCAGCAAACTCTGTGATGGTATTGGAGATAAGATCCCTCTGATGTTTCAGAACTTATCTGGGTTTTCTATTGGCCTGGTGATAAGCTTGATAAAGAGCTGGAAACTCTCCCTGGTGGTTCTGTCTACATCTCCTTTCATAATGGCTTCATCAGCACTGTGCTCTAGGGTAAGCAAGCTAGTCCCGGTCCTGGCAGCAGAAGAAGGAGCACAGTGGTTACCAAATCTGCAAGAGAGGGCTACTTCTGTTTTATTTTGCCTATCTCAGATATAAGACAGCTTATCAGCCTCTGATCTTTTAATCAATAATCACCTTTATGTCTTTAAATTACATAGTTAGCATTTGATTGTTCATTAATATCTCACTAACAGAAAAAAATAGTCTAGTACTGCTTCAAATGATAACACAGATAGAGGATGATGACATTACACATTGGACATTTAGCTGTTGCAGGGGGAGCCTTGTATGTTCTAAATCCCCCCAATGAAGGCATTGTAGTTCACTGTACTGGGTAGAAGAGAAGGAAAGATCCTCAATTAGCACCCTTAAAGTGCCGTTTGATAGCAGTCGCCTCACAGTTTACACTGTGCATATCTTTAAATGATTTAGAAAATGTGTTAACATCTAAGTAAACATGATTCAGCTCTTTAAACAAATTTGTATTTGCATTCTCAATTGCATTCTGAGAAGTATTCTGAGAAGTATTGTAAACAAGATAATAATCTTGTTTACAATCTGGTGAAAGTGAGTGAGTGTATGTGTGTGTGTATGTGTGTGTGTGTGTGTGTATTCATCCTCCAGCAGTCCAAGTATCCCTAATAGTTCTCAAAATCATATCTCCTCAGTTGTCCAGTGTATGTGCCCACTTCATCAAAGGCATTGTGCTTTTAATTTTGTAATACTCAATTTTCAAGAATAAAATCCATAAAATTTCCTGGTTCACTTGCTATCAGGATAATACAAGTTCATTCAAAGATTTTTAGCAATGAAAATATGCTGTAGTTGACTGTTTTCTTAAAAGGAAGCTTGGATATTCAGACAACAGATCTTTTTAAAAGTTTTCTACTAGCATTTATTAATTGTACATAACAATGAGATTCATTCATACCAGTATAAAATGTATTTTATCACATTCTCCCCATTGCCTTTCTTGTTGTTCCACCCACTCTCACTCTCGTTCTCTTCCTCTTCTGGACTAATCACCCTTCTCCTTTCATGTCTTTTGTGCCTGTGACTCAATATGTTTCGATAGGTTATTCACAGGCATGTGAGTGAGTGGTTGCTTAGAGGAACATAGACACCCTAGCAAAGGCTATCCCACTGAAGAGCATTAGGCAGCAGATCTATGATAGTCTGGTTTCTCGTGTTGACCTTGTAATCCTCATCTTTATCTTAAGCTTGCATGAAATGAGGATCACTCAATAGGGGGGAAAAAAGCCCAGAATATGTTACTAAGAGCAGAAACTTATCCTCTCATGCGCAAAGTGGACAGAGTTGTAAAGGAACAGCAGAGGGAATCTAAGTCCCACTGCTATATAAACTGAAGGGAAAGCAAGTGAGAGGGTTAGGGTTCCCCCACAAATGACTAGAGTCATTAGGGTACATGATCTTCTTCAATTCAGTTTAACTTTGGCAAGCATTTGGTAAATATTTAATATGTACAAGGCTTAGTACAATGTGGTGTTGCCCTCCAGTGATCTAGTGTAGAGTTATCTTTGCTAAGTAAACTCAGAAAATGATTAGCTGTTCTGACTAGTTTTATATCAAGTTGACACAAGCTAGAGTCATCAGAGAGGAAGGAGCCTCAAGTGAGAAAATGCTCCGATAGATCTGGCTTTAAGGCATTTTCTTAATTAGTGATCAATGGGGAGGACCATCCGGTTGTGGATGGTGCTACCCCTGTGCTGATTGTCCTGGATTCTATAAGAAAGCAGACTGGCAAGCCAGTAAGCAGCACCCTTCCATGGGCTCTGTATGAGCTCCTGCCCCCAGGTTCGTGCCCTGTGTGAATTCCTGCCCTCACTGCTTTTGATGATAAACTGTTATACAGAACTATGAACAAAATAAACCCTTTCCTCCCTGAGTAGGCTATGGCCATGGTATTCCATCCCAGCAATGGTAGCCCTAATTGTCATATTAATTAGTATTCAGTTTGTGCCAGTTTATGCCATCCGGTGACATCACCAGCCACACAAGGTTCTTCTACACCAAATCAACTCCAGTTGTATAGAATGAACTTTGGTATTTTGGAAACAAATGGTTTGTTACATGAGTAGGCAAGACAAAACTCCCAGCTTTTATGTGGTCCTGTTGTTTTTCCCTTTCACAGAACTGTTTTACTAATAAAACTCCAAGGGATTGACAAATGGATTATAATAAAGAAAGAGGTACCTACTACTTTAGATTTTATAAGAAATCAGATAATCCCACCTACTGTCCACAACAGGTGGTGTCTCCTTTTTTCTTTTTAAGTCTGACCTTTGAGTGTTGAAAGATAAAACATTTACTGACCATATTCCAGCATAAATGAATAGTAATGGCTTCAGGACCATTCTCCATTTATAAGAGAAGTGAATTTCCTCTTCCTGCCATAGTCCTGTGACCTAACCCCCCTGAATCCTTCCTTTTGTACATAATTACAAATCAATTCAAGTCAGGCTCACTAATTTTCAATGTCCATGAGACAAATAATGTTTAAGTCAAATATTTCCCCATTGTACCAGTAAAACTACCGACATCTGAAAGTTTTTAAAATACAGAGAGTCCAGTGAAACTTAACTGGTAGAAGAAAAATTCAGATAAGAATTTAAATGCTCGGTAATGAGAAGCTGCTTGGATTTCAGATTATGTGAGAGTTAAGTACTTTCTAAAGCCTCACTCTCCCTGGTTCTCTATTGGTTAACGCCCTAGCTTCCTTTCCTGCTGCTGTGAAAATCTACTCTGACAAGGGCAACTTGGGAAAGGAAGGGTTTGTTTTAGCTCATAGTTCCAGGATACAGTCCATCACAGCAGGGAAGTCAAGAGCAGAGGGAGAAAAAAATGTGTGCATGCATGTTTTCAGCTCTCTTCTATCCTACACAACTTAGGATCTCCTACCAAAGGAATCAGTTCATCTGTAATGGGTAGGTCTCCCCACCTCAATTAATATAATTAATTATCCTCAATTAATCCATTGTCTGGATTCAGACAATGCTCAACAAATATTCTCACAGACCAGGCTGATCTAATTCTAGATTTGTTGAGCTGACAACTAAAACTAACCATCAGAGTCCGTTTTATGATGTTGTGGCACAAATAACAAGGATGCAGTTTTATTTTGGTCCTGCCCTGACAGGGTCAGGTATTGTGGTGCTGAGGTAGGACACAGTGTCAGACAAAGGTCAAAGGCTGATGACCCCAGGCTTTTAACTCTCTCTTATTGTTCTGGGGACTACAAGCTGATGGCTTCTGGCAATTTGGGGTTCATAATCTGTTTTAATCCACCTTGACAGAAAGGTGAGAGTGAGTCCATGGTGGATGAAGAGTGTGACTGGACTTCCCACCTCCAAAGACCAGGAAGTAGAGAAAGAGTAAAGCCAGATGTGAACTCTAACCCACCTGTAATAGCCTATGTCCATCAGCTAGAACCCATTCCTGACTCCCCAAAAGTGATACCACCAGTTGAGCCAGCCTCTGAGGAACATTTCAAATCATAGCGATTCATTCTAACAGTGGTTGTGCTTGTTACAGATGGTTATCTCATTGACCAGTAAGGAGCTGGATGCCTATTCCAAAGCTGGGGCTGTGGCTGAAGAAGCCTTGTCATCAATCCAAACAGTCACAGCTTTTGGAGCCCAAGAGAAAGAAATTCAAAGGTCTGTCCTTTTAGTTATGATAAAAAAAAACAAAAACAAAAACAAAAACAAAAAAAACACTTGGTTCTGTTTTCTCCAAAGGCTACTACTACTTGGTGTTTTGCTTTGTAAGGTATACACAGCATTTAAAGGATGCAAAGGATGCTGGCATAAAGAGGGCTATAGCTTCAAAGCTGTCTCTTGGAGCCGTCTACTTCTTTATGAATGGAGCCTATGGACTGGCTTTTTGGTATGGAACCTCCTTGATTTTTGGCGGAGAGCCTGGTTACACCATCGGGACTATTCTTGCTGTAAGTCTTATTTGGAAATAAAGACAGCAGGCTTAGATCATCTTTCCTTACCTAGAGTTTTGTTTTGTTTTGTTTTAAGATATTTTCTTTATTTACATTTCAAATGTAAATGTTATCCCCTTTCTCAGTTTCCCCTCTGAAAACCCCCTATCCCATCCCCCCTCCCCCTACTCACCAACCCACCCATTCCCAATTCTCTGTCCTGGCATTCCCCTATACTGGGGCATAAAGCCTTCACAAGATCAAGGGCCTCTCCTCCCATTGATGAACTACAAGGCCATCCTCTGCTACATATGCAGCTGGAGCCATCCGTCCCTCCATGTATTCTCTTTGGTTGGTGGTTTAGTCCCTGGGAGCTCTGGGGGTATGGGTTGGTTCATATTGTTGTTCCTCCTCTGGGGCTCCGAACCCCTTCAGCTTCTTGATCACTTTCTCTAGCTCCTCCATTGGGGACCCTGTGCTCAGTTCAATAGATGGCTGAGAGAATCCACCTCTATATTTGTCAGGCACTGGCAGAGCCTCTCAGGAGATAGCTATATCAGGCTCCTGTCAACAAGCACTTGTTGGCATCCACAATAGTGTCTAGGTTTGGTGACTGTAAATGGGATGGATCCCCAGGTGGGGTAGTCTCTGGATGGCCTTTCCTTTAGTCTCTGCTCCAAAATTTACTTTGAATGAGGATGATTACCTTCTCACGATTTGCATGTACTTTTAAATTCTAATATGTGTATGTGTGTATAACAAGATTTATTCATCTAACATGTTTTGTGTCCTCATTGTGACAAGCATTGTGCTTTTAGAAGAATTATAATTGAATTCCTCACTAATAAATACAGTTTTCTTAATCTAGCACTAAAAATGGCCAATTTGTACTGAAGCATTTCCTCTCAGGTTTCCTGGGATTTGATCACAGTCCACAGATGCTGTCAACTAAAAAGTCCTACAGTAGTTAGATTCCTCTGTTGTATCTCTATCCTTTCCTGCATTTAGCTGAGTTTTGACTGGAGAGGTGGCTCAGTGGTCAATTATGCACTGTTTTTGCAGAGAACCCAAGTTCAGTTCCAGCACCCATGTTGAATGGGGTTAGTTCACAATTGCCTAAAGATTTAGCTCCAACTCCAGAGGACCCAATGTCCTCTGGCCTCCTCTGATGTTTGCATTGGTGTGCAAAAAAACACCCACACAGAGACACATACACAGAAATATTAAGAGAGAGAGAGAGAGAGAGAGAGAGACAGAGAGAGAGAGAGAATGAAAAGCTTCATACAACCCTCTCCAATCTTGCAATCCAGAGTCTTTTAAACTGCTACAGTTATGTATGAACTTGTAAATCATTCCATTAACCTTAAGTCTCTACATCAGAGACATCAGTTCAGGCTTAAAGAGATCTGTCATGATAAGCAAAGGTTCCTTCTCTACAGCTTCCATTTTTGTTTGGTCTTTCCATCTTAGATAGAAGTGTCTTCTTTCAGTTAAATTGATCTTTTAAATTTGAGACTTTCATAGTTAAGGGTCTAAGCTGTTCGTTCATCTCACATGAAGAACTATGAGCTGACATTTTACTCTTTCGTTCCCACATCTGAATGACAGAGAGAAGTGCATGACCTTGTAGAATTCATTCCTTATTTGACCTTTTCCTGTAGAGGCATTTGCTTAAATAAGAACAGTGAGTGACAGGGCAGTTCTAAAAACAGGAGGGAAGCAATATAATGTCTCTGAACTATCACTTCAATCACTCTCTTGCTAAATCTCCCAGTGTTGGTCATAGTAGAGGGAAGGGGCTTGTAGAAGCACACTCAGCTTGTGGGCAGCTTCCTGTGTGGGCCAGCACAGTTCAGCCAGCTCAAAGGTTTCTGGAGCTGAAGACACACAAACTCATGCAGTGGAGAGTCATCCTGAGACTAGGTGAAGACTGCTGGGGCAGCCTGTGTTTTCCTTACAGTCTTCATCCTGTCTTCCATATCTTATTTAAGTCCTCTCATAGTCCATGAGCACAGGCCAAACACATCGCCCAATCCCACTGTCTTCCTTACATCACTATAAGGTGACCATTGTTTACTTTGCTCCTGTAGGTTTTCTTCAGTGTGATCCATAGTAGTTACTGCATTGGATCTGTAGCCCCTCACCTGGAAACCTTCACTGTAGCCAGAGGAGCCGCCTTTAATATTTTCCAGGTTATTGATAAGGTAGGAGATCTCACCACATTCCTTACTGCAAGAAGGAACCTGAAAGACAGGCACATTCAACTCACTAAAAGCACAGGGTGGCTAAAATCTACACATTGGTCATTTGATTATAGAATGAAAGATTGTGATTATTAACTTTTGTGGGGGAATTTTTTTTTTTTTTTCTGAAAACTGTGTCTGCTTGGTGGTGGTGGCATACACCTTTAATCTTAGCACTCAGAAGGCAGAAGCAAGTGGATCTCTGTGAGTTTGAGGCTAGCCTGGTCTTCAGAACAAGTTTCAGCCAGGGCTATATATCTCAAAAAAAAAAAAAAAAAAAAAAAAAAAACCAAAAAACAAAAAACAAAAAAAGAAAGAAGAAAGAAAGAAAGAAAGAGAAAAGACAAAACTTCATGTGTAGTTTCATGTACTTCTAAAAACAGAAAAGAGATTTTAAGAGAACTTTAGGGTCCATCTCTAAACTATTCTAGGATAGAGGCAGTGTCAGCTTGACCCTTTAAAGCATAACAATCTCTTTGTTTTTCCAAGAAACCGAATATAGATAACTTTTCAACAGCTGGATATGTACCTGAGTGTATAGAAGGAAACATAGAATTTAAAAACGTTTCTTTCAGCTATCCATCAAGACCTTCTGTCAAGGTATGTTAAATACAGTTTCATTCTTCCATTTTCTGACATTGTCTTCCGGCCAGAATCTTCTGTTGTGGCAACTTTTTTAAAGATTCTTTTGTTCATGTATGTGTGGTATGTGACTATATGCATGTTAACCTGTGAGACTGTGCATGTACATGTGCACATGTACCAGGTCAGAGATCAACATTTGGTGTCCTCTGTGATCAGCCTCCACCTTCCATATTAAGGAAGTGTCTCTCACTTGGACTGGAAGCTCAGCAGTTCAGCCAGTTTGCTAGCCAGTTTGCTAGCCCATTTGCCACAGGATCCCCTGCTGCTACTTTCCACCCTAGGATTGCAGATGGGCTGCTTCCACTTCTTCCAGAATTGGTATGAGCGCTCCGGAGTTGAACTACAATCCTCACAGTTGCATGCCAAGTACTTGCCCAGTGAACCATCTCCCCATCCGTTCTTTGCGATGATTTTGACCCAGATTTTGTCCTTAAAGAATCTAGGCAGGCTGGGCAGTGGTGGTGCACACCTTTAATCCCAGCACTTGGAAGGCAGAGGCACGCGGATTTCTGAGTTCTAGACAGTATGGTTTACAGAGTGAGTTCCAGGACAGCCAGGGCTATACAGAGAAAACCTGTCTCAAAAAACCAAAAAGATTTTTAAAAAACGAAAAGAAAGAAAGAAAGAAAGCAGACTGACAAGCAAGGGGCCAATATATCTGGATATTGTTGGCCTTGTGGTTTAATAATAAAGATGCGGAGACATCTGTATAGTATAAGGCTGCTGGCCTGTTTGCTGCGCAGTCTTACAGCTAGCCCATATAACTTAAGCTGACTTCTCCGGCCATTTGGCTCTCTCTCTGCTCTACCTCAGGACCTTGCAACCTTTCTGTTTCTCTCCCAGTCCTTCAGACAGTCCTCCTGCCATTCCTCCTTCCCACCCTCCTGCCTATTATGCAAAAAAAACCCTTCCTTTTCGTCCAGTTGGCCTGGGGGGAGGGTTGGAAGGTATGTGTGACCTTCCCCCCACCGTAGCTTGCTGTTCTCTTGGGTCCGGTTACGAAGCAACAAACATTTACATATCCTGCTAGCCTGGTGCTGCCGACCTTGCAATTAACAATTGAGAATACAAGAACAAACATTACAACACGTGTGGAAGTGGGTTATCCCAACGTGGGTTATGTGGAACAGTGATTTATATTTTCCTTCCTCTCTCCTATACTTGACCTCTAGGCCTTTTTAACTGTTTCCTCCACTCTCCTTTGCTGATTTGTCTTTGATTGATGCTGCCACCTACTGGTAGTGCCGGGATATTATCCAGCTGTATTGAACTAATTCCTTTGAATCTGGGAATTTCCAACCTTTAGATGTGTACCTGTTAGGCCTTCCCTCTCCCACCTTTGGGGCTTCTACTGCATGCGCAATTGTATCTTAGATACCCTTCCTCTCACTCCCCACACTCTCACTCACACACACAGGCACACGTACATAACCTGTGTCCGTGCACATACACTTATGAAAACACAGAATCTGTCCCATTCTAATCACTCAGTCTTTAATAGTTCTAAGGAGACTCAAACTAGCTAATGTCCAGCCCACTGCCCTCTTGGAGTGCACTCAACAAACTAATCTTTTAAAAACAAATAATTCTTGGGAAATTATGCCTGCCTCTCCTATTAAATTTATTTGTTCCCTCCGCTACCCACCCTCAAAAGTAGCATTGTTAAGGATTACAAAAGACAGCTCCTAAAAAAAATACGTTTTTAGGATAAAAGAAGGGGAGACAAAATTTTAAGTAAAACAGATGAGATTTCTAATGCTATCAACTTCTAATGTGCCGTATAGAATTTGCATTAAAAGTAATGTGCCCACTCCTTTCTCTGTTTTTTCTCTGACCAATATTTTTACTGAAATTCTCTCCTCAGAGCCTTTTGCTTATGACATGTTTGTCACCATTGTTGTCTGTTTTTTTGCCTTTTCTCCTGCATTTTTTTATTTTTATTTTTTTTAAGATTTATTTATTTTATGAATATGAGTACACTTTAGCTATATAGATGGTTGTGAGTCTCCATGTGGTTGCTGGGAATTGAATTTAGGACCTGCTCACTCTGGCCCAAATATCTATTTATGATTGTAAATAAGTACACTGTAGCTGTCTTCAGACACAACAGAAGAGGGTATCAGATCTCATTATGGGTGGTTGTGAACTACCATGTGGTTGCTGGGATTTGAACTCAGGACCTTCGGAAGAGTAATCAGTTGAATATACATTTAGGCTGGCTTTTGGGACCCTGAGCACCAGTTGTGCTAATAATGCCCCCGGTCATGCTCACTGGGTTCTAAACACTTATTGTTTCTTTACTTTGAAGCTGGGTTTTCACTAGGACCCCAGGCAAACTCTTGACTAGCATATGCTACCATATCTGAGTAAACAATTGTCTTTAACTAATTTGTGTGTCTGTGCGGGAGCAGGAAAGGAGGGGGCATGCCATTTTGCACTGGTGAAGGTTAAGAACAGCTTAGCTTTCAAGACTTGGTTTTCCACTTCCAACTTGCTATTTTGAATGCACCTTGTAAAAAATATTAGACCTATTCTAAAGGGGAACTTTCCTAAGTAACTCAATCACTTGTCAAGATTCCACTTGTTACAAAGTAAAAGATAAAATATTAATTTTGTTGTCATAAGATTCGTGTAAGTTAAAAATGTGAAGTTTGCAGGCTTGGTAGATGGGGAAAACTCATGATGTGAACATGGAGCCTCCATGTGCATGCACACACACACACACACAATGTGTATCTGCACACATGTAAACATGGAAAGAGGAAGGGAGCAAGGAAGAGAGGGGGAAGAAGGAAAGAGAAGGCAATGGAGGATGAGTATGAGCAAGATGTTTTATACAAACATATGGCAATGTCACAATGAAACATAATTTTTTACAATTAAAATATGCTAATGAAAATGTGACATTTTCTGTGGCTAGATAACTCTTAAATTAAATCTATGTGTAAGGAAAATTTTAAATACTTTACTCCCAAACTGTGTATTACTATACAAATAAATATAAGATCTAAATTGTTTTCATGTGCCACATAATAATTTTTGTTTATAATTGCAAATTCATTGTTGACTGTATGTACGTAATTGTTTATCATTCCTAACTGTATCATTTTCTGTGCATATAACAGATTCTGAAAGGTCTCAATCTCAAGATTAAGGCTGGAGAGACAGTAGCTTTGGTTGGTCCCAGTGGCAGTGGCAAGAGTACAACAGTCCAGCTTCTGCAGAGGCTGTATGACCCCGAAGAAGGCTGTGTAAGTGCAGACTGCTAGAAAAAATCATGTAGGAGAGGCTGGGGAGATGGTTCAGTGTTTCAGAGCTTGCTGCATCCCCAGCACCTACATAAAACTTGTGACTTGCACATCTGCAATCCCAGTGCCAGAGAAGTGGATCTCTGAGGCTTGCTGACCAGAAAATGTGGATGAATTGGTGAGCTCCAGGTTCCCTATGAAATCCTATCTCAAAAATTAAAGAGGAAACTGATCCAGGAAGAGACCTAACCACTGAACCACTGGCACCTAAGCACACGTATGAACATCCCAAACACTGGTCCTTATGCACACATGTGCACATACTCAAACACTGATCCCTATGCACACATGTGCACATGCCCAAACACTGGTCCCTATGCACACATGTGCACATACTCAAACACTGGCCCTTATGCACATGTGCACACATAACCAAACACTGTTTGCTACACACACACACACACATAGCATGCATACACATGAGCATGTATACATGTACACAAAAAGAAAAAAAAACTAATTCTTAATGTTTCTACTCAACACTGACTATAGTGTCTTTAGAAGAAAGCTTGTTTAGAAGTCTGCAGGCCTGAGTTTATGTTAATAGTGACTAAATTACTGGATCAGTGTAAAAAAGTACCAGTTCTCACATAAATGCTAGGGTTGTGAGGAATGGATTCTCTGATGGCCACATCCAACTCTGTCCCTGGAATGTGTTGAGGTGACTGTGCTAACTAAGAAGACAGAGAAGGAACTTTTACCTTTTGTGATTGAATAAGGCATTGAGAAATAAAAAGGCTAGCACCTTATAGACACCATCAGTCTTAAAACAACAAAGTTGATGGTATCTGCCTATATAACATTTGCAGCACCTACAGTGTTTGTGTATGTCTGTCTTACTAACAACCTTATTAATACTTAGTTTGTGGTTTCATGGGATTTAAGTTAATTAAAATTTCTTGAAGATTTGTTAGTTCCAATCTACCAGAAAAAAAAAATCTATTGGTGTTATCCATACCATAAATATGTTTACTAAAATATAGCCAGTATTTGCTGAGATACTACTTCTCGGTTTATTCTTTGGATTAAGAAAACAATTGAAAGCCAAGACCTTGGGCAGCATCATAGCCTGCTTGGTTCTTTGGTATGGCAGATCACGGTAGATGAGAATGACATCCGAGCCCAAAACGTGCGACATTACCGAGAGCAAATTGGAGTGGTCAGACAAGAGCCAGTTCTGTTTGGGACCACCATCGGTAACAATATTAAGTTTGGGCGGGAAGGCGTGAGTGAAGAGGAAATGGAGCAGGCAGCGAGGGAGGCAAACGCCTACGACTTCATAATGGCCTTTCCTAAGGTGAGCATTGTGCTGTCTGGGTTCTCAAAATCCACCCAGAGCACCTGAGTACTCCGCACAGCCTACGGTAGGCTAATTCACATTACACAGTGGGTTAATGTGGAGAGTATTTTAGATGCAGCATCTGCAAAGAGAGGAACGTGCTAAAGTCCAAAAGAAGGAAGACGTCAGTGAAAGGCCAATTGGGAGAGGTAAGTTTACTTTTTCTGCATGTTACTGTACACGAAAAAGAGAAAATAATATCTATGTTAAAGCAGGACAAAGAAATTTGAGAAAATCAGCGCAAGCTGAGAACAAACGTTGGTTTTGTAACTCCATCTAGTGGCTAGTAGTAGAAATGGCGTGCTCACACAAATTGTCAGGACTGGTGTGCTAAGATGAGGGGGACAAGGCTTCTTCTAAAAGTGCAAGGGACAAACACATATTAAAAAATGTAGAACTGGCCGGGCAGTGGTGTCGCATGCCTTTAATCCCAGCACTTGGGAGGCAGAAGCAGGTGGATTTCTGAGTTCGAGGCCAGCCTGGTCTACAGCGTGAGTTCCAGGTCAGCCAGGGTTATACAGAGAAACTTTGTCTCAAAAAACCAAAAACAAACAAACAAACAAAAAACCAACAAAACAAAGCAAAACAAAAAAATGTAGAAGTGTAAAAAGATGTGATAAATTTGAAATTCTTGACAGCAAAACAAGTATTAATGAACATGGTGTAATAGTTTTTAAACCATTTACCTATGTTTCCTGAAGTTTAAGTTCATTAGAACCACCTGATAATTGTAGTTGTGCCCAATAAGATATAAAAAACTTACACTTGAAATTAAATTACATTTACAATCCATCATTTGAGAGTCACAATAACAAAAGCCTTAATTTTGAAGGACATACTTAAAAACCACACTGTGTACATTGTAACAAAATAACTGACTCTTTTTTAAAAATAATGTTTATTATGCTGTGATTTAACGTAGTGATTATCATAGCATGAAGGCCAGCAAGATCATTCAGGGCTTGAAGGTTACTTTCCTTGGTTGGGAAGCAGCACATTGCCTTTTGTTGGTCTTTTATTCCTTTCAGTGAATTTCCTCAAATGCACAGTGCTCTCCTGCCTCTCACTTAGAATTCAAGAGCATTTCCATGTACTCTTCAACCTGACTCTCCAAGTTGATATTTACTTTACTAAAAGTACATGTATAAACAAAAATGCCCTTTGCTGTAAATTTAATAGTAAGTCACAATGCTGTAATCCAAAGAATAAAAGAAGAAACTAAAGGTTAGTGTGGTGAATGCCAATGTTCACAGGCATACTCACTGTGGGGGGAGGGGGAGGGGAGAGAAGGTGAGAAAGGGGAGAACAGGAAGTAAGTTGGCCTTAAGGGAAACTGTGAACCTCCTTGTACCTGTGGAAGAGGAAGGGTCAGCCCCTTCAAAGACACAAACTGCCAAACAAACTCAAGAGAAAGCAAATAAAGAGCCCAAACTTTCTTACAAATCAACTAAATTTTTAAATAGAGATAAAAGTTATTAAAAATTTTAAAGCACTCAGAAGTCTTCAAAATAAAATTTCCTTAAGAATACATTTAACAAAAGATTAGCCAAAACAATAAAAGAAGTTCTAAATAAATTGTGCTTTATTTATTAAAGTGTTAGTTGTTTTTAAGTATATTCTTCCCAAGTTAACTTATAAATGTGATTCTTTGCTAATTAGAGAATTCCATGACTGTGTTGTATATGTGTAGAAAGTGATGGATAGACTCCAAAATACCTTTGCATTTATAAAATCAAAATGTGAATATAGAAAAAACATCTTCAAAAACAGAGCAATGCTAGCACGCAGTCACAACACCTGGTTCAAGATAACAACCAATACAATAGTACAGAAACACCTATGGACATGTGCAACAGCATTGCAAACACTCAAAATGGGACCATATATCAATTAAATTTTAGCAAGGCTAGTAGAATTAGTCAGGTGAAAGAAAAAATTTAAGCAAGTGGTACTGGAACAAGATCATCCAATGATGGTTTTTGCATCACACCACACATAAAAATTAATTTGACATATATCTTAAAGCAAAATTTTAGCTTGTGTTTCAAAAATGAAAATGTAGAAGACTACTTAGAGAGCTGAGGCAGGAGAATCATTACCATTTTGAGGCTAGCCCACACTATACAACAAGTACAGAACCAGTCTGAAGTATTTGGTAAGACAGTCTCAAAATAATAATTAATTAATAGATTTAATACCTTAGCAGAAAGAAGAGAATTATGATGTTGAGGTAAGCAAAGAACTCTTAGGAAGCTGTGGACTGCTTGCTAAAGTGTTAACACGGGGGCTACGGAGACAATTCAGCAGTTAACGGCATTTGCTGCTCTTCCAGAAGACTCACATTTGGCTCCTAGTACACATATTGTAACTCTAGTACCAGGGACCACAACTGTCTTCTGGCTTCCCTAGGCACCGAGACACACACAAAGAGGTTTTTTTGGGGGGGAGGGAGTTGGGTTTTTGTTGTTGTTGTTGTTGTTGTTGTTGTTTGGTTGGTTGGCTTGGTTTGGTTTGTAAGGGGCCACGATTAAGAGCACTGACTACTTTTCCAGAAATCCTGAGTTCAATTCCCACCAACTACATGGTGGCTCATGACCATCTAAAATGGGATCTGATGCCCTCTTCTGGTATGTCTGAAGACAGCTACAGTGTACTCATAAAAAAGGAAGGAAGGAAGGAAGGAAGGAAGGAAGGAAGGAAGGAAGGAAGGAAGGAAGGAAGGAAGGAGGGAGGGAAGGTAGAAAGGGAAGGAGGGGAAGAGGGAGGAAGGAAGGAAGAAAAGGAAGAAGGGAAGGAGGGAGAGAGGGAGGAAGGAAGGAAGAAAGGGAGGAAGGAAGAAAGAGAGAGAAAGAAAGAAAGAAGGAATCTTTTTTAAAAGATACTTATTCTTAAAAAAGTATAAACTGTTCAAGTATGTGTGATTGCACTTGTGATCCCAGTATTCAAGATACAGAGGCAGTGGCAGGAAATTGTCAAGTTTGAAAAGAGCCTGGCTGGATAAAATAAGACCATGTCTCAAAAGAGGGGTGAGAATATGGTCAAGATACACTATATACATTTCTGAAAAATAATTTTAAAAAACTGAGACTAAAGGCTGAGGATATAACTTGTGGAATGCACAAGGCCCTGAGCTCCTCCCCCCCAGAGGAGGAAAGAAACAGTAATAAAAAGAAAGATACAAGGGGGAACCAAGTACCCATGGAAGAAGTGGCAGAGATTAACTATGGAGCAGAGACTGAAGGAAAGACAAGCCAGCCTAAATTATAGCCAGTTAGTTATCTCCTGAGAGGCTCTGACAGTACCTGACTAATACAGATGTAGAGGCTCACAGCCATCCATTGAACTGAGTACAGGGTCCCCAGTGAAGGAGTTAGAGAAAGGACCAATGGAGCTGAGGGATTTGCAGCCCCTTAGGACGAAAAACAATATGAACTAAGTAGTACCCTCAGAGCTCCCAGGGTCTCAACCACCAACCAAGGTCTGCACATGGTGGGACTGATAGTTCTGGCAGCGCGTGTATAGTGGAGGATTGCAAATTCGATCATCAATGGGAGGAGAGGATGTCAGCCCTGTGAAGGATCTGTGCCCCAGTGTGGGGGAATGCCAGGGCCAATAAGCAGGAAAGGGTGGGGTGGCAGGCATGGGGAGTGGGGAGGTAGCTGGGGTTTGTTTTTGTTGTTTTTGTTTGTTTCTTTGTTTTTTAGAGGGGAAACTGAGAAGGGAGAAATTTACATGTAAATAAAGAAAATATCTAATAAAAATTTAAAAAATTCATCAAAAAAAGAATATAGAGAAAAAAAAAGAAAGATACAAACTGGATTAAATTAAATTAAATTAAAACCTCTTTCAAAGAATATCATTTAGAAAATAAAAAAGCTAGATATACCATACAAGAAAATGTTTCAAATGTCTCTACCTGACCAGGGCACACACCCAAATTATTTAAAAATTGTTACAATCAGAAACAAAGAAAAACTAAGACTTTAAAAAATAGAACCTCAGGTTTGGCAAAAGATGCACTAAATAACCAATGCACATGTAAAAACTATACATTTTTACTAGTCACCAAGAAAAGCTGAAAAAGCTGCAGTCAGATGTGATTTCATACTTGCAAGAATGGCCAAAATTGAAAAGACTTGCTGAAGTAACTTGGGTGCTAATATAAGCACTTGAACCACCCCTCCCCTCTGAAAAGAGCAGCAGTGGATAACACAGTTTGCCTGCCAGACTGTTAGATATGCCATCAGGACAGCTCACTATTCCTATGTATCATCTTCCACTAGAAAAGAAAACATAATCACAAATTATCTTTTCAATGAATATTCATGGGAGCTTTATTCATAATAATCAAAACTTGGAAATAAGTACCTGGGTGAGTTAACAAGTTATTACCAGATGAAATACAGGGTTCCCAGTTAAATTTAGATGTCAGAGAAACAATGAATTTTTAAGCTTTGATATGTCAATCATTTTCTGAACTTCAAATTTAACTGACCTCAGTAGGGCTGGGAGTGTTTTTGTTTGATGAGGCTGCACCTGGGAGCCCAAGGGAGATTGACATTGTGGGGGACACACCAGCACCGCTCAACAGGTACCACTCAAAAGCATAAACCACTGCCAGGTCATGAGCAGATTTCAAAAGTACCCCTAGCTAAGGAGATATTGGCAAAGGGCACTTAGGAAGGGAAGGTCAGGCTGCTTCAGGGGTGTGGGCTGTGGTAGGAGCCTCTAGCTCCAGCAGATGCTCCTACACCCTGGACTCAGTACAGGACAGAGGGGCAGAGCTTGAATTTGGGAGCAGAAGCTACAAGTGCAGGAGTTGTCATTTGGATGGAATAGGGTCCTAGAGGGTAGACAGAATTTAAATACTTTGTATATATGTAAGAAATCACCAAAGGAAAAACAAAAACAAGAAAAAGAAAACAGAACACCACTACATGAACTGAGGATACAACTCAGGAGAGAGTTTGTCTAGAATGCAAGAAGCCCTGGGTTCGATTCCCAACACCATATAAATCCAGACAGAATGGCTCACACTTGTAATCCCAGCACTTAGGAGGTGGAGGCAGAGTGACTCAAGAACAGTCCAAGGTCATTCTGGGCTGCATAGAAAATCTGAGGCTATCCTCAGCTGCATGAGAACCTGTCTTAAAAAATAATGAATAAATCTGCACTGTCCAAATCAAGTATAACTACTTTGAAGCAAGATCAAGTTTGCACTGAGAAGGACCTGAGAAGATTTTGTAGGTCACTACAAAATTTATCTGCCAAAACCCAACAGGGTTATAGCCATAAAATATGTCAATTACTGTGCATAATTATTCTACAATAAGACTTATTTTTTAAAAAATATTTCACCCTTTTAAAGATTTTTTTATATGTACGAGTGTTTGCCTTCAAGTTTGTCTTCTCACTACATATGTCCATGGAGGTCAGAAGAGGACATCAGATCCTTAAGAACTGAAGTTATAGGTGATTGTGAGCAACAGATGGATTCTAGGAACCAAATGTTGATCCTCTACAGAAGCGGCCAGTGCTCTTAACCACCGAGCCATCACTCCAGTCCCAAGAGCGACCTTTATAAAAATAGGGAAAAAAAATAAGTGTCTAGAAATGGAAGGTTTAGAAAGACTACTTGAACTTCTATCCTTGACGAGAGGTGTGCCATAACCCAATAGAATATGACTAATATGGGCCACAGGTACAAGAAGTTACCCACTATAATATAAAAATATTCAACTAGTTAACAATGTTTTCAACAAGAAATAAATGAATGGAGAAGGCCTTAAATGTTTCCCAAGACTGAAAAATGTTTTTGGAAAAAAATAAAGCTTTTAAAAAAGAAATTGTGATAAGTTTGGTTCAGTCTGTTTGGGTTCTGTGTGTTTGTTTTATTTTTTTCTGAGACAGTGTCTCTCTACAGAGCCCTGCCTGTCTTGAACTCCAGACATAGACCAGACTGGCCTAAACTCCATCTGCCTCTGCCTCCTGAATGGTGGGATTAAAGCTGTACACTGCCACACTTGGTCTTTTGGCTTTGTTTTTGAGTCAGAGTCTCCTGTAGGCCAGGTTGACTTTGGAATCAATGTGCAGTTGAGGATGGCCTTGAACTCCTGGCCATCCTCCCTGTTTCCTCCTCACTAGGCTTATAGGTGGGCACCACTACACCCTGCTAAGTGGAATTCATTTTTGTCTTACTATTTTTCAGAGTCTCCAAAGGATATATCAAATTACCAACAAATACTACTACAGTGAATGCTTCACAGATTTTTTTTAAAAACTATTCTGGGGTCATATAAAAGAGATTCAAAAACTCACTCCAACAAAGAATTTCTCTAAGAATCATTCTTTCCATTTATCTGGTTTGGTCCTAAGTCACCTTTCCCTGTTCTCTTTGCTAGAACTTTCCCTCTGAGATGTTTGTTTTTATAATGATCAAATTAATGATAAAGCAATCATTAAGCTGGTATCAAAGCAGAAATGTGCCTGCCACTTCGACTTCTAATCATTTAACCATCTTTCTGTGTGTTTTTTCCTCTCTATATCTCATTAGAAATTTAATACACTAGTAGGGGAAAAAGGAGCTCAAATGAGTGGAGGCCAGAAACAGAGAATCGCCATTGCTCGAGCGCTAGTTCGAAACCCCAAAATTCTGATCTTAGATGAGGCTACATCTGCCCTCGACACAGAGAGTGAGTCACTTGTTCAAGCTGCACTGGAGAAGGTAAGTGGGCAGAATCATTTGAGTTGCATACTCCTGGTTCACTGTTGTTTTTAAGTAGAAAAAAGTACAGACTTGGGATTCTTTGGATACCAGATAGTAGTTTCCAGAATTCCTCTGGTGTGGATCCAGGATGTTACTTGGAAAAATAAGTCTATAGTTCGCATGTGAACACACACATACACACACACCCCATATATGCAAGCCATCAATCTGTACACCCATCCATTCCAGCAGGTCTCATCTGCCCATAGCAACCACACCCTGATCACAGAAGCAGGAGCTATCTTTTGCTTTGTCCATTCACACTAATGGAATTTTTCTCTCCTCTAACCATTTTTCTTCTTTAATGCTTCCCAAAGGTCATTCTAAAGTCTCTCTGGCTTCAAGACAGTGGGCAGTACTATTTGAGGAAGATAACTTGAAGTCAAGGCTTCTCTATTTGAAGTGAAATTGTGTTAATGTGTAAACAGCTCCTGATAAATAGCAAAGAAAAGATGGCTTCCATACGAAAATGGGCAAAAGATCTGGGCCATTCACAAAACAGAGTTTCACATTTTCACTAATCAGTTGAAAAGTTATTCATCTTCATTATTCATTAGGAAAATATAAATATAAGTTTCAATATAATAACACTCATCTATCAGGCAAAAAAGCATCGACCATTGTTGGTGTAAATAGCATGCTTTCTGGATTTTTCTGCTCCTTGGGCCTCTATAGACTGGGACACCCTATAGCAGCTCCTTTTGAAGTGTACAAATGATAGATATTTATAAATTTGTTCACTAAATAAACACATGAAAGAATCTATATGTTATAGAAAACAAACAAACTAACTAAAGACAACT
>NW_022196912.1:131819540-131822156 GCF_008632895.1 Mastomys coucha | reverse complement strand
AAAAAAAAAAAAAAAAAAAAAAAAAAAAAAAAAAAAAAAAAAAAAAAAAAAGACAACTCAAACCCAGTTATTAATAGAATGGATAAATTATATCCATATAGTAAAATACTTTGTAAGTGTAGGAAGCAAAATGATTAGTCTCAAAGCCATGAATATGTGGACAATCAAGGATATAGACTGCAAAGGATATAGACTGCAAATTCCATTTATATAACACACACACACACACACTCTACTGGGAATAAAATAGTCCCTTTGGTGGGTTAGCAGTGGCAGTCACAAGACAGGACAAGTATTGGCTTCTAACTGTTGGTAATGACATGCCTATGTGAGCTGGATAAATTCATTTTGAAATGTATCTATCAATGCCCTTATGTGTACCCACCTATGTACTAATGATTGTTGTAAATCAGATGAAAACACATTTAACCTTGAGTCTGCATAAAATTGTTAAAGAACATGCTCATTTGAGAGATGACAATGAGTTTAAATCTTAGATCAATTTTGCTCTTAGGGTTAGAAAGCTCAAAAACTCTTGTTAGATTTCTTTCTAGAGCTAAGATACTATGGTTGTGGTTATATATATATATATATATATATATATATATATATATATATATACCATTTGGAACAAATTACTTTTTTATATTCTAATTTTTACTAGCCCTTCTAGTCTACTAAGTATTCTTTGTAAAATAATTCTGAAAATAAGTTGCCCTGATTATTGCACAAGTTATCTCTAACACTCTTCAGTTTACTTTCATATCTTTTGTTCTGTAGGCAAGCAAAGGCCGGACTACAATTGTGGTAGCACACCGGCTCTCCACTATTCGTGGGGCAGACCTGATTGTGACGATGAAGGATGGCATGGTGGTGGAGAAAGGGACCCATGCTGAACTAATGGCAAAGCAAGGGCTGTACTACTGCCTTGCCATGGCACAGGTAGACTACCAGTTGTTACGGTTGTTACGTGTGTACGTTTCTTTGTAAAGTAAGAAGCAGGGCAGGGGAGGGCAGGGTTACATTCCTCACAGAAGGGCTTCAAAGACTAAGAGGTGGGAGATGATGCTGAGAAGAAAGCCAGAGGTATAAGACAGCAGTGCAGAGATTAAAAAGACAAACAAACAAACAAACAAACAAAACACCCGCTTGGTTATGCAACTGAATGGTAAAAGTTAGCCTTTCATGAAGAACAATGAAGGCTGGAAGAATAAAGCTGGGAGAGATGGTGAGGGAGAGATATTAGCAGTTCTTAGAAGCCTGTCAGAAAAGTGGGAGGGGGAGGGGGAGGTTGTTAAAATGTGGAGTGCAGCAGACAGTACACATGGTGTACACTGTAAATAAGTATCTGTGGAATGAACACACATACACACAAACTCTGCTCCATATATATGCATCTCATAGGTGGGATACAGACTGGGTAGTCAAAAGGGCACGATAAAGTTGCTAGCTCTCATATTTTAGAACTCATATGTCTGCTTATGCTGAGATCCACCCTGCTGGATTTTACACAGCTCTTTCCTTAAGACACATGACTAGAAGATGGAAATTAACCCTTGCCATGTCCTTCATTCTACTCCTGCTTCCTTCCATTCCTCTAGAAAACTGACTTCTTCCTAAAGGCTCTTATATTGGTAAATATAGTCTTTTTCTGTTTATTTTACTTCCACTGTCTGGCCCTATCTTGGATGCCCAAATTAGTGTTTTACAAATTAAGAAATAGAGAAAGCTATTAGTCCCCATCTCCTCACCAAGTTTATAATAAAGCTATAAATTCTTTGTCCACTACACTAACTAAAGTGTTATTTAGCACAACCTAAGGGTAATGAAAAAAAACAGAAGTTTGAAATATACTCTTAAACAGAGCATGGTGACTCAGGACTGTAATCCCAGCACTCAGGAGGCAGAAGACCAAGGATTCTTGTGAGTTCCAGACACATAGTGAGACTCTGGTTGCTTTTATTGTTGTTTTGTTTGTTTCTAAAGCGAGGAAGGTTTCAGGAAGATGTCTCAGTCAATAGCATGCTTGCCAAGTAAGATGAGAATTTATGTTCAGATCCCCAACACAATGTAAAAGCCAGACACTGTGGCCCTCCTTGAAATTCCAGCTCTGAGGTGGGCAGAAGCAGGTAGATCTCTGGAGCTGATTGGCCTGACAATCTAGCCAAACTCATGAACCCAGATTCAATGAAAGATCCTACCTCAAAAAGTAAGATGGAGCCAGGCGGTGGTGGCACACACTTTTAATCCCAGCACTTGGGAGGCAGAGTCAGGCAGATTTCTGAGTTTGAGGCCAGCCTGGTCAACAGAGTGAGTTCCAGGACAGCCAGGGCTACACAGAGAAACCTTGTCTGGGAGAGTTGGGGAGTTGGGGGTGGGGAGTAAGATGGAGGAAGACACTCATTTTTAACCTCTGTCTTACACACACACACACACACACACACACACACAAAGACACACACACAGACACACACTGACACACAGGCATGCATGCAAGCATGTAATGCACACATGTGCACACACACATACTTACATATAAAAACACATGTACACACTAAAAAAAGGAAGAAAGTACAACCTACTTGATTAACTATTGATTTTTATTTTATTTCATAT
>NW_022196912.1:131806599-131819490 GCF_008632895.1 Mastomys coucha | reverse complement strand
CTAAAAAAAGGAAGAAAGTACAACCTACTTGATTAACTATTGATTTTTATTTTATTTCATATTTGTCTCTATTCTGTGTTTCTTTTAAAATTAAAGCTAGATGTTATTTGACAACTGAATTTTTATGATTTTTCATTCCTTAGAGCACTGGTTCTCAATCTTTCTAATGCTGTGACCCTTTAATACAGTTCATGTTGTGGTAACCCCCCCACCCAAAAAAAAACCTATTTCATGTTACTTCATAACTGAAATTTTACTACTGTTATAAATTGTAATATAAATATCTGATATACAGGATATCAGATATGGGACCCACAAAGGAATCGTGACTCACAGATTGAGAATCAACTTTAGAGGAAATCAGCTTATGAAGTCACAAAATTCAATATTTCCAAACCAACATAACTAGTAAGAAAAGGACATATTTGAGGTCATAATTCTCACCTTGAGTCTTTTTTGCTTTTTTTCTTTCTTTCTTTTCTTTTCCTTTCCTTTTGAAACCCTCTTGAGACAGGGTTTCTCTGTGGAACCCTGGCTGTCCTGGAACTCATTCTGAAAACTAGGCTGGCCTCGAACTCAGAGATCCATTGCCTCTTGCCAAGTGCTAGGATTAAAGGTGTACATAGCTGCTGGCTCTGCTTCTACTCCCAGCCACTTTTTGAGATTTTTAAGAACCATTAGACTTTCTTTGGAATAACACATCTTTAGTTTTTCATTATAATTAAACTGAAAGTCCATTACTAGGCCTGAAGTTAAAGAGTTTTACAATGTAAGAAAATCAGAAATAATACATTTGTACTATAGTCATATAAAATATTTCAACACCTTCTTTGAAATAGATTAGTGTTCTCAGATAACCAAAACTGTGTCAATTCACACAGATAATATTATATTCTTAACCCTCAATGAGCACACATTCAAATTCCGGATGCACTTATTTGCCACTGCTGACTGTAGTATCAAAATTAGTCATTCTGAAAATCCATGACCATTACAGTGGCAAAGCTAAAACTGCTAAGAAAATCTGAGAACAGGTGGCTAGGGGGTGAAGAGAGAGGAACCATTGCCTTGTGAGGATGAGGGTCAGATCCCAGATCCCCACTAGTGTGGTGACCCCTCTGTAATCCCACATTCCCATTAGTGTATATGATCCCTATAATTTCAGATCCTCTCCAGAGTGGGGAGCTCCTGCAATTCCAAATTGTCACCAATGAGGGGGCTATAATTCCAGATTCCCACCAGTGTAGGGGACTTCTATAATTTCAGAAGAGACAGAATCTCCAGTACATACTGCCCAACATAGACCAACCATCAGTGCTCTCTGGGTTCAACTAAGAGACCCTGCCTCAGTGAATAAGGTAGAGAATGATTAAAAAAAAAAAAAAAAAAGACTCTCAATGTCAACTTTGGACCTCCACATTTACAAGCACACAGGTATACACACACCACATACATACACATCACATATACACACACACACAAACACACACACACACACACACACACACACACACACCACACACACCACACACACCACACACACAGAAGAAAGAAAAGAGGAAGGAAGGAAGGGAGGGAGGGAGGGAAGAAGGAAGGAAGGAAGGAAGGGAGGGAGGGAGGGAGGGAGGGAGAGAGGGAGGGAGGGAGGGTGGGAGGAAGGAAGGAAAGAAGGAAACTTGAGGAGCAGCAAAACACAGTAGCTGAAGAATGAGCTCCTATCACTGCTAGCTGACTCTGTAAGGTTACACTTTTAGGGCCTGGGATAAGCATCTTAAATTATCTATGCTTCTATTTCCTAATCCCTAACATGGGGAGAAATGTACTAATTGGTAACTAATTATTGTAAGTACCAAACAAGCTAATTGGAAGTATTTGAAGTTACTTTTGCATTAGTGGATATGAAATAAAATCAAGTACAGAGGAGCGGGAGAGATGGCTTAGTGGGTAAAAGTGCTAGATGTTCCTGCAAATGACCCAGGTTCAGATCCCAAGACTCACTTAATAGTTGATAACCATCCACAACTCTAATTTCACCAGGCAGTGGTGTCACATACCTTTAATCACAGCACTTTGGTGGCAAAGGCAGGTGGATTTGTAGGTTTTAGGCCATGCTGATCAACATAGTGAGTTTCAGGAGAGGCAGGGCTACACAGAGAAATCCCATCTCAAAACAAAACAAAAACAAAAATGGAATCTGATGCCCTCTCATGACCTTAATTGCACCAAACACACATATATATACATTCAGGCAAAAAAAAAAAGTTCCATAAATAAATAAATCTAAAATAATCAAATACAGATGTAGTTTTTAGAATATCTTATATTTGTACCTTGACAAACTTACACATGTATACAATGTATGTTGATTTCCAACCTACCCCCAACTTCTCCAACCTACTCTCCAATACCCACCTTCTCCCTTCACAGACTTTCCTTTCTTTTGTCTTTTCTTTCTTTTTGTTTTTGTGACTCATTGAGTCCAATCAGTGCTGCCTGCTGGGAAATTGATCTTCTTGGCTTGATCTTGCTCAGGTGATTGTGGGTGTGCTGAGTCAGCGGGTACAGTGACTGACTATGTCATGTCCAGAAGATGTATTTCACAGAGCTCGTCCTCATCCTGGGCCTTTTCCCCACTATGTTCCTTGAACCTTGAGGTGTCCTGGTTAGCAATAAGTCACTTATTCTCTGCACTTTAGCCAGCTCTCAGTTTCTGTATTAACTGCTGCTCACTGCAGAAGATAGCATCGCTGGACAAGATTGAATGTAGCACTAATGAATGTAAGTGTAATTAGAAGACAATTTGACATGTTCATTTAACAATATGATATATGTTTCCTCCTAGGACTTATGGCCTTCCAAAAAACCATGAGCTTTGACCATGTTTACAGTCACATAACTTACAGTTAGACATCAATTTCCTCTTGTATCCTGGCCTCAGATCAGATTTAATAAGAAAGCAGTTACTCCAGTAATCTTCATGCCGCTATTGCATTGCCTTGCCTGGTAGGTCAGTGTTGTTGTACTCAGGGTCCAGTGCTGAGTAAGGCGGCTCAGCCTTTACTCCTTCAGCTTCCCATTTAGTCTTCCAGCTCTTGGAAAGTAGGAAGTTCTCAGGTCAGTCTCAGCTTGGCTTCTCTATGTCTTACAGTTGAAATGTGTTTTCTCTTCAACAATAGGGTCCTACCATCTCTCTAGTTCTGGTGAGCAGCTAACAGCAATGCCAACATCCGTTTGTGCTGGAGGCCTCTGGGGCCTCCTTAAGTTGTAAGGTATTGGAGGCCGGGCACTAAGGCTTACATTTACTCATGCAAGGTACCTGAGTTCAAACTTTTTTTTTAATTATATTTTTTTAGTTAGCTAATGAAGTAAATAGTTTCCCAATAAGGACTTCTCATACATCCTTAGTTTTGGTTGGCCTTCACCCTTTCTTTCCCCTGTCTCTACTTAAAACATTTAATACTCCCCCCCCTTATCATTATTCTTTTGTCTAACAAGCTTATTTAAAAAAATGGATTGTCTTTGACCAATAATAGAACTCTTCCTTAGAAAATTTTATTATGAGAACTGATCAAATTCTATTTTAAATTTTCCAGAGTAAATCCTGAAGAAGAAGAAAAAAAAAGATAGCCAAAAATAACATTTCTTCTGTGGTAGAAAAATAACAGAAAGGAAGACGATAGCATAGGAGTGTCTGATTACGGACAATAATGGCAAGTCAGCCTGGTTAAGATTTGCTGCACCTTTGCGGACTCATTAGCTGTTCTTCAGATTAGGGAAGAACCTGAGCATCCCTGGAATGTAGTCCTTGTACACATGCCCCTGTCCACCTGCCCTTCTCTCGGCTGCTACCCTCTTTGTGCGCCCATCATCTTGTGCAAGCTCCCTGCACTAGAAGGGACATCTGGTAAAATCACAAATCTACTCTCACTCCTGGCTCAATAAAGAATAACGCTTAGGTATCTCATACCCTCATCTTTCTGAATTACAAAAAAAAGGGGGGGCGGGAGGAAAGAAAAGAAAAAATAGAAAAACTAGGTACAGTGCGATCTAGCTTAGAATTTAACACTTATCTATATTTTAGCACTTTATTCTCATGAAACAACAACACCCATTTTGCTTTGAAATCTGAGTCTGGGTTGGGCTATCTATGGCTATGGCTATGGGCTATGGAAAGTATTAGTGTTTCTTAAGTTCTGTCTCAGGTCCTGGCCACAACACACACATAAGCTTTAAAGTGACACAACAAAATACCTTTGTATTCTTTCCCCTTGAGTGTTTTGTGTGTGTGTGTGTGTGTGTGTGCATGTGTGTGTGCATGCATGCATGAGTGTGAGTATATGTATCTGTGTGTGCACACACAAATGTATGCATATATGTGAGTACATGTGTGTATATACATGAATGCACGTGTGTGCATGTGTGTTTGTATGTGTGTATATGTGTGTATGCATGTGTGTGAGTGTATATGTGTATGCCCTGTATGTGTGGACTCGTGAGTGCATGGGTGTGCGTGTGTGTATTCATATGTGTGTATGAAAACACCATCCATTTTGTATGCTTGTGTTTTTTTTAATGTAAGAGTCTCTAACTCACCTATATCTCACCAAGTATGCTAAACATGGTAGCCAGCAAGCCTAAAGGATCAATCTATGTCTATCTTTCTGTCCACATCCTTACCCTCCAGCTGTTCCCTGACCCCATCTCCCAACCCATACCACAGCACCCCTTCCTCTTTTCATTTACTAGGATGCTAAGTGCAGTCCACCATGCCCAGCTTTTGGAAAACCTGAGTCCTGGAAACCAAACCTAGGTCCTTGTGTTTGCTGGACAAGCACTTTGGCAGCTGAGCTGTTTCCCTATCCCTGCCTTTATATTTTTAAGGCGTCAGCATGTATACTCTTCATTTAAGGCATCATTATGACAACATGCACATTCTTCATTGAAGGATGTTAAAAAGGCAGATGAACAAATGGAGTCAAGGACATGTTCTGCTGCAGGAAACACCAGCTCTAGTTCTCTGTGCGATGTGAATAGTGCCATGTCGCCCTGCACTGAGCAGTTGGAGGAAGTCATACACCATCAAAAGGTAATGGTTCACCTACCAACATGCTTGCGTACATGTTCTTCAAGGTCCAATTAATCCTTATAAAATTTAGAATTGACTTACAAAAAAATAGTACAGTGCCACTAAGTTGATGAAGTGTTTGCTCTCACTTCCCTGTGACACTAACAGGGGTATCTAATGGACTGCATTTATGTCAAAAAGGTTCTCATTGGGGAGGAAAAATTTTTCATGAAAACATGCTGTTCCTTCCTACAAAGAAAACTTTGGGTTAAAACAGCAGCTTGAAGTGCCACCCCACCCACTCCAGGGCTACCACCATCTTAATTTGGGTTAGGATGTTGTGGATCTGAGTCTGGAGGGCATCCAATGGGACTTAAAGAACTGGATGAACAACAAATAAATAGTCATAAAAATTCAAACCAACTATTAAAGAAGGAAAAGGCACTTCTACGAATGGAGGAGAGCCTGGGAGTCACAATCAACTCAAGATTCTTAAACCCCAGGCCATAGTATCATGACCCTGTTGGTCATTTACATACTACCTGCTTTCCTTGTGTGTGGAGAAGGGCTTCTAGTTCATCTTAATGTCTCTTTCACCTGCCACTCCTGCTGCAACAGCCGGGATGCAGACAACCCCCACCTGCAAAGTTCAGGCCTCCAGTACCCTCTGCTCCCATGAACAGGGAAACTTGTCCCCAAGTGTGCTCTTCTCTGTTCCCAGCACAAAGGTCACCTGGTTTATTCCTCCTTGCTCCTGAAACTATTCAGTACTCTCTTCAGTCACACCATTCTACCCTGTCTCATGTCACAATGTGTTTTCTATGTCACAATGTTTCTATGTCACAATGAAACTTCTTTCTCTAACCCACCTTGGGCTCTAGACCCACAACTGAATGTCCTCAGCGTCTTCCCTGCTCAGGTTTCTATTGTCATGATAAGCACCATATTCAAAAGCAGTTTGGGGAGGAAATGGTTTATTTCAGCACACAATTGCAGTACATCTTGAAGGGAGCAAGAGTCTAGAGGTAGGAACTGAGCTGAGGCCATGGAGGTTCACTCAATTTGGTTTTCTATATAACTTCCTGCCCAAGAGTGGCACTGCCCACAGGATCTGGAACTACCCTCATGAGTCATTAATCAAGAAAATGCCCCTTCAGACTGGCCTACAGGCCATGTTGAGGCTCTGATTTTTGTCAAGTTGACAAACAAAAACAAAAGCTAGCATGCCTCATCATGATCACTCCCCACCATCTTCCATGTACTCCTTCGCTGAGTCCCAGAGTTCTCCTTCTTCCCAGCTCCACATTGCTGACTCCTGTGTGAAACTTTGTATTTATGCTTTGTCAGTTTTCTGCCTGAGCTCTGGATTGTATACCCCAGCCCTTCTGCTACCCTATCCAACACTGCCAATTGGCAATGACTGTAGATGTCATCAGTGGGTATCATAGGAATTTTCATTTATTTCAAGTAACCAATAGAGTAAAATTTACAAAATCTAGCACTTAATAAAAAATTAGTAGTGAAAGAAAACAAAACATAAAAGGGGTGAGATGATGGCTTAGGGGGAAAAGACTTCTGGTAACCTGAGTTCAATTTCCACACAGCATGGTAGAATAGAATAGACTCCTACAAGTTGTCCTCTGACCTACACATGTACCCAGTGGCATGTGCATCTGTAGATACATACATACACACACACATACACACACATATATTTTATTAATGTAAAAACATTAAATTTATGTGAGAATACCTAGTAGAAAATCTTTGTGACTTTAAGATTTCCTAGCTATAATACCAAAAACATACTGATAAGAAAAATAATAAATCGTACATTTTTAGAGTGAAGAACATTGCTATTTATAAAACAGATTTAAGCAACAGAATAAACCATAAGGTGAAAATATTTGTAAACCGTATATCTGCTGTAGCACTTGAATCAGGCTATATTAAAAACTCCCAAAGCACTGAAAAAAATTAGCAGCACCCCAACTACATAATGTGTGTTTCAGGTGTGGGTACAGGTTGAAGGAGCTGGCTTGGCAACTGAGAAGCTGAGAGAAAGGGCTTGCAAAAGGCAGAGGAACCTTCTGGGGAAGCAGTTATAGTAACTATGACACTATGTTAATAGTCTCATAAATAACTAGCTGCTTCCAAACTCCCAAATTATTCATGTATGTGCAGCTGCCTTTGTACAAATCATAATTTAATAGACTTCTAAAATAATCAGATGAAATTTAAAATTCTTTAGGAGGTTTTTAACTTCATCAGATTGGTTTGTACTTCTATAGAAAATGCCTATTTCATATTTCCACATCAGATTGTCTTTAAACATTCTTTAATCCGTACTATATTAGATCTCATGACATTACTCACGATTTTATGGAGAGTTTCATTTTTCTTTTGCCTTATTTTATGCTGTCTTTTTCTGTCTTGTTAACATTATTTAAACAGTACTTTTTTTTTTTTTTGGTCTGAAGCCAGAATTAAACCTTCTTTTTATTTATTTATTTATTTGTTTGTTTATTTATTATTTACATTCCAGATTTTGTTCCCCTCCCAGTCCATTCTCTGACTGCTCCACATCCCATACCTCCTCCCCAGCCCCTGTCTCCACAAGGATGTCCCTACCCCCACCTCCATCCCCCACCCCATCAGAGCTCTAAATTCCCTGTGGCCTCCAGTCTCTTGAGGGTTAGATGCATCTCCTTTGGAGAGATGGCTCAGTGGTTAAGAGCTATCAGAGCCATCACTGCTGCTCTTTCAGGGAATCCATGTTCGGTTCCCAGCACCCATGTCTGGCCACTCAAAACCATCTCTCTTCTGGCCTTGGAGGACAGAATAAATGATAAATATAATTAAATACAAATAAATGATTAAACAGCACTTTAAAAAAATCTGGGCTTTTTAAATTCATAGGGACAAATACACACACCTTTTAAAATTGGCTCACAACTGTGTATAAGGGCATCACAACTGAATGCTGGGATCACAAAACTAGAACTGACCACAGTAAAATGTTGCTGAATGCATGACAGCTAAACATTAACTCACTATCAAACACTAGGTGAACGTAGCAGCGCTCCTGGTTGTGTCGCCTGTACTGCGTGGGACACCATCCCTGCAGTCTATGCCTACACAGCCTGTGCCCCTCACAGGATGCGTGCCCTCGCTCGCTCGCACCTTTCCACACAATGGAACTGGAACACTTCCAAGGCTAAAATTCTAATAAAGCATTGATCTCCTGCACTGTCTCTACTGACTTCCTGACTTAACCTTATCCTTGCCTAGAGCAAAATATTCAATCTGACAAGAGAAAGAAAAATTAAGCTTATTATTTCATGTGATCCTAGCTACCTGAACAAACAACCTACTGTGCCATTTCTTTTTAAATTTTTTATTATTTTATTTTTTATATGTCTGACTGTTTTTTCTTGTTGGTGTATCACATGTATATAGTGCTTGAGAAGTTAGAGGAGGGTACCAGGTGCCCTGGGACTGAAATTACAGGTTATGAGTTTCCATGTAGGTGCTGGGAATCAAACCCTGGTTCTCAAGCACTGAGCCATCTCTCCAGCCCCATTTTGTACTTTCTTAGTACAACTAAGTAAAATTCCAAAAACTAATATCATACAAATCATCACTTTGATGTATGATTCCTTTATGTTTGAGACTCATCATTAGTAATAACAGTGGTACATTTTTCTAAGAAGAATACAATTGTACACTGCCATTTGTTATATTCGATAGGTCCCAGTGTGCCTCTGTGTGTCCTGCCTCACTCCTCTGTGTTCTATAATGCCTTCAGACTAATGTTGTTTTATTTATAGACAAGTCTTCCTGAAGTCTCACTATTAAAAATATTTAAATTAAGCAAGTCTGAATGGCCTTTTGTGCTTCTCGGAACATTGGCTTCTGTCTTAAATGGATCTGTTCATCCAGCATTTTCCATCATCTTTGGAAAATTAGTCACTGTAAGTAAAACTCACTTGTTTATGCTTTTAACAACTTAAATTAAGCATAATCTGAGAGAACAGAGCTGTAGTGTATTGATCAGCAAAATGGGAACCAAAACGTTGAGTACAGAGTCCATGGTGGGAAATGTAGCTCCTATGCCTAGGAGATGAACCATATCTGTTATGTAGTGTTCAGCTGGGTAATCTGGAAAGAAACTGCTTTGTTTTTTAATTCTGACTCCAATGTTGTGTCAGCATTCCTAAGCACTGAAGCAATAAAAGAGACAGATAGAGCTTCTCTCTTTCCAACCTGTCCAAACAATGACAGACTTTTATTACTTGCCAGCTCAGGGAGAGGGAATATGAGTTTGGGATTGTGCCAGAGCCCTTGAAGAGTTGACTAGTTCAGGATTTTACTAGACCAACACTGACTTTAGCCTCTTGTGCACAGCTGCATTCCATGCCAATGCGCAGGTCTAATGCCTAGCTTTATGAACAACTTCTAGGAGCACATACAAATGTTTCCCTTTAGAAAAATATTAAGAAATGTGAGTTATTGGAAGTTATTAGAAATAATAATTCAAACAGTTGATCTACCTGAAAAAATACTCTAAGGTCAGAAAGCTGTCTCACTGGGTAAAAGTGCTCACCACACAAGCTTGACACCTGAGTTTGATCCCAGAATGCACATAAAAAAACAAATGTGGTAATGTACATCTGTACTCTATGGCAAGATGGGAGTTAGAGACAGGGCATAGGCAAGAAGTATATGGATGGCAGACTAGAATATGCAGTGCATCAGAAAAGTATATGGATGGCAGGCTAGAATATGCAGTGAATCAGAGAAGTATATGGATGGCAGGCTAGAATATGGCATCTGATGGCAGTGCGTCAGAAACAGGATGTATATAGATGGCAGACTAGAATATGCAGTGCATCAGAAACAGGATGTATATGGATGGCAGGCTAGAATATGCAGTGCATCAGAGAAGTATATGGATGGCAGACTAGAATATGCAGTGCATCAGAAACAGGATGTATATGGATGGCAGGCTAGAAGATGCAGTGCGTCAGAGAAGTATATGGGTGGCAGGCTAGAATATGCAGTGCATCAGAAACAGGATGTGCTCTGTCTCAACAAGGTGGAAGACAAGAAAGAATCCATTACCAAAGTTGACCTCTGACCTTTACACGAATAGCCCAATTCACACATACACATTCAAAGAAGGAAGGGAGAGAGGGAGGAAGGGAAGGAGAGAATTCAAATAATAATAAAAAGGGGAAACATGTTATGATACAAGACTAATTTGTCTAATATATTTACCAAGCAAATGCAGGCAATTAAAAGTAAGTTGATTTTATCATATGTATTAAAAGTAGACAAGGGAATAATAATAGTATATTGCTTTGTTTTATTTGTTTTGTTTTGTTTGTTTGCCCAGAAATGCATAGCTTTTTCTTTATATTGCAGTTGCTGTAGACAATCCTGATGTACATAGATGCTTTAAGTGAGGTTGGTTTTGTTTTCTGTTTACACTTTCCTCCAAGCTTCTGAAGAAAACTCTGTTCCTTCTCAGATGTTTGAAGATAAAAATAAAGCTACATTCAAACAGGACGCAGAGCTGTACTCCATGATGTTGGTCGTCTTGGGCATAGTAGGTCTTGTCACCTACTTGCTGCAGGTAACCCTTTAACTGACTAAACAGCCTTGGGCAGGATTACATGTTTATATTATCTTCTTCGTTCCAATTTAAAACATCCATAACTGAGTTTTACAAGAGTTAAGAATAAGTGTAGAACTCTTTGTTTGTTTCCTAGGGGTTGTTTTATGGCAGAGCAGAGGAAAATTTAGCCATGAGATTAAGACACTCGGCATTCAAAGCCATGCTCTACCAGGTCAGTAAATGCAGTGGAATTTTTCTCCTTTTAATTTAGATTTGTTGTCAAATTTTCTAACCTTTCTTTCTCATTTCTTGACATAATCTTTATATCAAATTATTGAAAAGTATATTTTTTGTTATTGTTCTAGGCAGCAAAAATCTACCATTAGAATTCTTATGAGCATATTCTTCTAATAAAAGCATATCCTGGGTCTGGAGAAATGGTTCAACAATTAAGAATGCATACTACTCTTCCAGTAAACCTGATTCAGTTCCCAGAATGTACATCAGATGGCTCACAACCACCTGTAATTCTGACACTAAAGAATGTGACCATTTCTGGTTTCTGAGAGAACTGCACTCACATGCACATACCCATGTACCCACACACACACACACACACACACACACACACACACACACACAATTAAAACTTTTAAAATCCAAATTATGAGGCTTCAAAATAAGAGATTTCAGGTCTACTGGTATTCGTTCCATTCATCTTCGTTTTGATGCACAATGTTATTTCAGGGGATGAAAAAGAAAGGCCACATGTTAAAACTGAAAAGGGAACTCCAGCACCTCAGAATACCCTTGCAGACTCAGTGATGTCCTAAGTAAGGTCTCATTCATAGGCCAGAGAAGGTTTTTCTCTCCACATTCAAAAATGCCCCAGGCTCTCGGCTGCTGAGGAGAAAGTAAGTCATCAATTGACATAACATGATGGCACACTGCTGCAGATGGCCAGTCACTCTTGGAAATAGCTGAACTAGGTGGATCAAGTTCTAGTCTCCTCCTAGGGCAAGCCTGGCATCTGAGGTAGATGGGCTTCTCCTGAGAGCCCATAATCATTGAGCTTTGCTTCACCTTCTGTCAGCAGAGCCGGTGGGAGAAGTGTCCTGCCTAGCAATTGCTTTTCAGAAATGAAGTTACTATCATTCCAGGGCAGTTGCCAAAATCAGTGTTTACATCTTCTTAATAGTCTTGAGACTCCCATGCAATGAATTCCATGGCCTATGTTGTGCAGCACACAGCTTCCAGCAGTGGGTGCCATCATGTTGAAAGGTCCTTGCTCAGAGCTTTCCCCACAATAGAAACATCCTCTAATCTAAAACAATTTTTAAAAAACAATAGATCTAACTCCTGTGTGTAACTCTCGGTAAATTTCTCTGTCTTTACTTATTAACACCTTATGTCTCCACCTCCAATCTTAACTAATGTGAGACTGTAATTAACTAAAACTATATTTCACACCTACTGACCTACCCTTTCTCTCTTCATGAATTCCTATTTTCCCTAATCCAAGTCTATTTATGTCCCTAGAAATTTTAACTGCTTCCTGAATTATCTTAATATTTAACACAGAAGAAAAAGTAGATTTTTATGTTTTTCTCTGTGTTACTTTGGACTTCCCTCTGTTCACAGAATATTTTTTAAAGATTTATTAGTTTTTAATTATTAGTATGCATGTATGTTCATGTGGGTATATGCACATGAATGCAGGTAATAAAGAAGATCAGAGGCTTCAGGTCTCCTAGAACTAGAGTTGAGGCTGTTGAGCTGCCTGACTTATGCACTAGGAACCTAACTTGGGTCCTCTGGAAGAGCAGCAAGTGTTCTTAACCACTGAACCATCTCTCTAGACCCTGTTCACAATATGTTTTAAGAGGAAGAGCCTCAAGATCCTGAGCTGCTTTAACATCCAGAGCAGCTGTCAACTGCTCTGGTGGTTAATGGCATGTAGACCCTTCTCTAGCTTTAACTATGTGAAGACTACAAGCACAGTAACACTTCTAAATAAGGACTTGCTACTTGTCCATTCTGTCCTTCAAAACCATGAAAGCTAAACAAAGTATCCGTGTGTTGCTTAACCAGTATCATTCAGTTCCCCTATGATGTTACTCAGTCCCCTTCAGCAGATTTTTTTGTTTTTCTTTTTCCTGATTGTTCTTCAGAATTCTTTTTGCACCTTATTTTTTTTTTTTTTTTT
>NW_022196912.1:131783678-131806577 GCF_008632895.1 Mastomys coucha | reverse complement strand
TTTTTTTGTAAGTGCCTTCACAGTGTTGCTTTGTCTGTGGCAAGGGAGACAACCAATAGGAGATTTTTGCTAACTTTTATTGCCTGTGTTTCTGTCCTAAGATAAAACTTGGAAGCCTTAGAAAGCATGCTGAGGCTTGCAATGCCTTTTTACAACCATTTTGGAATCTCACTGAAGTAGACATGTTTATAGAATTGGGTGTGGTTTTTCTGTAGATATACAATCTATCTTTTATGTGATTAAGAGCCTTTCAGCTAAATAATTATTCTGATTGTTGCTAAGTTCCATGATTGAAACTATTGTTCACCGTATTTTTTTAGTGATCAATATTGATATATACAGAGCTATGGGGGGGGGGAGGTTTGCCCCGCCCCGATTTCCCCTCTAAATTGTTTGTTGGGGGAGTCTAGGCAAAAACCAATCTTTCAGCCATCAGATAATAACACTGACAGCAGCCACTTAGAAGTCTTAGGAAGGCCTGGAACTTCTTCCAAAAGGTTGTTAGGTAACAAATCCCAGAGCTCAAGAAGCAAGAAATAAAACTCAGTCAGATGAGAGGCAGAAAAGACAGTCTCTTAAGAACTGTGACCTCATTTACAGAGTAAGTTCCAGAAATCCATGGATACACAGAGAAACCCTGTCTTGAAACAAAAACAAAAACAAAAATAATAATCTGATATATGACGAGAGAACAAAAAAGGGAGAACACCACAAACCAAGTTGGTGCTTAGAACAAAGTTACTTTTCCCATTGTGTCCTGAATTTCCTGGATGTTTTAAGTTAGGAGCTTTTTGCATTTTCCATTTTCTTTGACTATTATGTCAATATTTTCTATGGTGTCTTCTGCACCTGAGATTCTCTCTTCTATCTCTTGTATTCTGTTGGCGATGCTTGCATCTATGATTCTTGATGTCTTTCCTAGGTTTTCTATTTCCAGGGTTGTCTTCCTTTGTGATTTCTTTATTGTTTCTATTTCCATTTTTAGATCTTGGATGGTTTTGTTCATTTCCTTTGCCTTGATTGATTGTGTTTTCCTGTTATTCTTTAAGGGAATGTTGTATTTCCTCTTTTTTTTTTCTCTGTAAATTAGGCTGGTTTTGAACTCAGACCCATCTGACTCTGCCTTCTGAGTACTGGGATTAAAGGCATGTGCCACCACCACTCAGTGTCAGGCACTAGATTTGACAAATCAGTGGTTCTCAGATCCTATAAATCATATCTAAGCTTAACATTTTGCCATTAAGATTTTGTATGCCTCTGGTCACCAGATAAAGAGTCTTCCTAAATAATTTTGAATAAAAATTTTATAATTGAAGCTGAAAAAAAAAAAAAAAGAACTGTGACCTCTTTACTGAAGCTCAAATCCTGGCCCTAGCACTTGCCAGCTGTGTGTCTTTGACTTAATGCCTCTGTCTCTAGCTCAATCTGAGCATTTCCCTAATCTACAAAGTGTGGATTATCATAATACCTCATGGGGCTATTGTAGTAACTACAGGAAAAAACACTAGTCACACTCTTCTCCCAGTGTGATTGGATTAATTCTTGGTAGGAGAAGGGTATATCAAAATTCCTGATAGCCTCTATTTATAAATTACTTTACCTCTGGGAGGACAGAAAGCAAGCCAATTTTCACTCAGTACCAGCTATATTCCAGAAAATCTGCTAAATATTTTGGCATATATTGAGTACACAGGAAGACAATCTTGATGGTGTACAATTGCTGACTTGTAGAAAGCAGTTTCAGCTATACTGCTGATTGGACGGGTGACTAAGACTGTTGGTTGTGTAGTATAGTGAGTACTACAGAATCTAGACCATGATATTCAAATTTCATTTTTCCATATTTGTCATATCACATCTAAAGTTTCTTCATGTGTCCCATGTTATGTTGAAGTCTAGAAACGACTAGAAAGTAAATGAGTTTCTTAATTCGAGGGCAAGTTCTGCAGAATAACAAGTACTTGACTTCTGGTGACATATTGTAGCTATCACTCATGAATGTTTCCCTTGCTTCACTCAGAGACTATCCCCACAGACTTGGCTCACCAAAACCCCTGAATCCTTTGGAAAAAGCTTCCCATGGCAGTGGCTCACAGAACATGGCTGAACATGGCTCTACACAGCTTCACCCACCCTCCTCTTGACACATTCCTCTACAGATCTTTCTTCTCACATTCTGCATGATTCATGCCCTGCTTGTGTTTAATTCCTGTTTCCTTGACAGCACTGTGTAACCTGGGCCTCAGAGCCCTGACTGGGCTATATCAAGTCAATAGTTTATTATTATTATTATTGTTGTTGTTGTTGTTATAGGAACCATGTTCATCAGTGTCTCCACTGAGTTTTAATCCACAAGTGTGGTCTGAGTGAGTGGGGAAACACTCAATAAAAGGAAATCATTTCCTCAGGCTAAGAACTCAGAAGAGCTGTCTCTATCAGCTGCTAAAAATGAACCAATTCTTAGCTTGTGTTTTTCTTGCTCGTGTTTTCTACCTGCCTTCTTTAGACTCTGTGCTTTTATGCAACTGCTGTCCAGCCTTCCACCTCTTACCTCGTAGTGCCAATGAGTTACCAAACTCAGGGAGTAATAAAAAAGTGTCAGGTAAAATCTTGCCTGTGAATTCTAAAGGAAAGAAATAGGTTTTTGTCTGTTTGGTTGGTTGGTTTTTGTTTTGACACTGATCTGTTGAGGTAAAAAGATTTGAAAATGTTCCTAAGTTGTACTGGACATTACTCCACTGTGCAAATAGAATGTTCTAGATATACAGCTCACTGTGAATGTCTGTGTAACATGCACTGAGTGCTAGATTCAATCCCCAGTACCAAAACCCTAAGCAAATAAATAAATAAATAAATAAATAAATAGTCTTCTCCTCACAAAACACTTATGGAATAGAACTGCAAATCACTCTTTTGTTTCAATGACCATTTTAACAATGATCATCCTACAATTGTAGTTCTACACTTTGCATATTATAATATGGAACCCAGTTCACAAGTCAGTCTTACATTCTTCAGTCTAAAAAAAGCATAGAGCTTTATGAAATGAGATGCAGAAGTCAGTTGATCTGTAGTGCTTACTGGCGAGTGAGAAGACAACTAAATTTCTTCAAACAATATAAGACAAAAATCTCAGACCTCTAATTGTATGCCAATTCCTCTCTTTCTAGGATATAGCCTGGTATGATGATAAAGAGAACAACACTGGAGCCCTGACCACAACGTTAGCCATGGATGTAGCACAGATTCAGGGTGTATGTATTATTGTGGTTTTAAAATTTGTTTCTACATTCATGTGTTCTGTGGGTGAGTGATCATGCGCCACAGCCCACACGTAGAAAGCAGAGGACAGCTTTCTGAAGTTGGTTCTGTCCACCCACTGCATGTACCTAGGGATCAAACTCAGGCACCAAGCTTGGTGGAAGGTGGCTTTTCCCACTGAGCCGTCTTACCAGTCTTGTTGTTTTATTTATTAAACAGCACTCTGAGTGGCACACATCTGTACCTACACATATGTATCTATGCCAATCTGTGACTTGTGCCGAGATGGCCCAGCATTAAGTAGTATCATGTATGGCCCTCAGGGAATTCTTAAGGAAAGACTCAAGGATATCTCTGAGATCAGACTATTTTTCACCTAAAATAAAGAAGCTGTAGTACATGCATTAGAATAAATCTAAAGCTAAAAAAGATTCTTAGAATTAGAGACAAGAGTTCACAAGGAAATAGCAGAGAAAAAAAACAAAAACAAAACAAAACAAAAAACAGCGGGAAGAAGAAAAGCACACTCAGCACAGCTTTCCCATTTCCATTGCTGTTCTGAGACAGAGCATCACTAAGTAACCCAGGCTGACTGTGAATCCATGAGGCTCCTTATTTTCCCATTTCCATTGCTGGTTTGAGACAGAGCATCACTAAGTAACCCAGGCTGACTTTGAACCCATGAGGCTCCTTATTTCCCATTTCCATTGCTGTTCTGAGACAGAGCATCACTAAGTAACCCAGGCTGACTTTGAACCCATGAGGCTCCTTTCTCAGCCTCCAAATGCTAGACTTAAAGACATATGCTTTACCCAGCATCAGAAATGTCAATAAAGGAAAAGTTTAATTTTCATTTCCTCAGAAACTAGGTCCTCACTTAAAGGGATATCTATTGATGTGTACTCAGTGGTGTGTCTCTGCAGATCATATATATATGATATATGTATACATATATACAGGCCATGTATACAACCATGGCCTTATATATAACCATGGCCTGTCATATTACAAGTAAATAAGACACTGTCCATCATATTCAGGTTGTTGGCAGAGCAGCAACACACTGAACATGATACTTGAATAAGTGTAGGAACAGGGTTGTGTGCTGGAGGAAAAGAACAACTTGCTAGCCAGGTGTAGTAGTTTATGTCTGTGATCTTGGCTCGGAAAGCTTGGACAAGATAATTAATTCCAAATTCCAGGGTAGCTCGTTTCACATAATGAATTCAAGGCCAGCTTGGTCTTTATGGTGAGGATAGATAGATGATAGATAGATAGATAGATAGATAGATAGATAGATAGATAGATATAATAGATACACGATAGATTGATGACAGATAGATGATAGGACAAATATCAATTTTCTTCAAATTATTTTATTAAAATTAACTTTTGGGCTGGAGAGATGGCTCAGAGGTTAAGATCACCGACTATTTTTCAAGAGGTCCTGACTTCAATTTCCAGCAATCACATGATGGCTCTGTAATGGGATCCAATGCCCTCTTCTGCTGTGTCTGAGGACAGCTACAGTGTACTCACATAAATTAAAAAAAAAATTAACTTTTATAAAACAATTAAGATTTTAATCTAATTGAGAAAGTTGAGTATAAAGCAAATTATCTTATTCTTAATTTAGGTGAATTTTTTTTTAATGTAGATATGTGGGCCCATACATATTTGGCCAGAGGCCAGAGGAAGACATCAAGCACCTACTCTGTCACTCTCTTGCTTATTCCTTTGAGACAAGGATGAACCTGGAGCTAGGCTGGTACCAGAACACCCCAGCAATCTGCTCCTGCAGTGCTGTGGTTACAGGTGCATATGTCTATGCCTAAGTTATGCTAAAAACCAGAACTTAGACCTTCATGCTCTCAAAGCGAGTGGTTTTATCCACTGATCCACCTTTCTACTCCAAGATAAAATTTTAAAGGTTAGAATATGAACTCTAGAAGAGTTAAGGAAAATCTCTTAGATTTTATTTGATAGGATTTCGATTCTAAAATAAGGCCAAAGGCCTCAATCTTACTAGCATACATGGGCAAAAAATATGTTAAACATATTGAGCACAGTATTTGTATAGGCAATAGGTTGGTGTGAACAGCCAGTACGTTTTAAATGCTAGTTATAACCTTAGCAGAGAATGTTATTCCTGGTAAATCCATGGAACTCCCACTACTCCAAAAAGTCATAGTTTTTTCCTTTACTGTGCCAATGTGCTAAAATTTTTCATACTGCCTATCTTTCACCCTGTCTCAGGAAAAAAGGAAGGAAGGAAATAGGAAAGGAGGGAAGGAGGGAGGAAGGGAGGGAGGGAGGAAAGAAAGAATATCCTGGAGGGCTCAACAGGTAAAAGCAGTTGCTGTACAGTGTAGTAACCTGAGTTCCAACCACTAGAAGCCCTGGGTCGAAACAAACAACTGACTCCACAGTTGCCCTTTATAAAACCATGTGAATGCACACACAGAGAGACACACAAACACAAATAAAAATTAAAATTAAAAAATAGAACATTGCCCAGCTTGATACTTTAAAAGCATCTGATTAGTGCTGGCGATAATATAAAACTTAATTATTGCAACTAAAATTGCTGTTCTTACAACAGCTTTTGAACAAGGCAAAATATTTAACTTGAGAGAGAGAGAATAGAAGATGTGACAACAATAGGAGCAAGTTCAAAATGATTTGGGGCTAAGAACTCTAGCTCTGGCCATGGAATGTGTGGCAAAAGTACAATGACCTTAAGATATGAAGGTCAGACTGTTTTGTGCTACAGCCGCAGAAACATGGAAGCAGCATCCCCTGTGTATCCATTAGACCAATGGAAGTGGAGCCTTTTTATGTTAGGTCCCCCTGTGCTCAATTAGGAGAAACAGAGTTCTCAATGGGTAGTCATTGCATGCTGCACTGTGTAGAGCTTCTAGGAGTCTTAGTCACCAGTTTTTCTTGTTGGACATAGTCCTTGTAGATGATGAGACAACATTTGTTGTTGAACACTTTCATGGCTGTGCATTAGCATAGAAAAACATATATTATATATAAGATAATTTATTTTTCATGCATATTAAACCATTCCAGATTTTAGTAAAAGTCATATTAATAAATCAGTAAGTTATTAAAGAGGAAAAAAAGTAATTGTGATGGGTCTGGAAAGATGGCTCAGTGGTTAATGACACTTATTGCTCTTATAGAAGACCTAGATTAAGTTTCCAGCACCCACATGGCAGCTGAGAACTATCTGTAATGTCAATCCCAGAAGATCCAATGTCCTCTTCTGGCTTCCAAGGGCATCAAGCAAGCCCATGGTACACAAACATTACATGTAGGCAAAACTCCCATACACATAAAATACAAGTAAATAGATCCTTTTTCAAAAAGCAGTACCTATAGAATAAATAGTCAGGTCATGTATACTTTGAACTCGATTTTAAGATGTAAAGTGAGAAAAAACTTCTAAGTGTGCGGGAGTCTGCTACTCTTCTAATACAAGTTCACATAAGTGCTTGCTCTGCCGTATAAGGGTGATGTCACACCCAGTGTTGTGGGTGATCTACATGTTAAAGAGTGACTTGCCTGCTAACTCCTTTCTCAAGAAGAGAGATTAGATTTGAGTCTAGAAATAACTGAGTGTCATATTTATATCCTATGAACTTAGTTAAATCATATTCTAGTTCCTGTACTATACAATTTCAGTCATAATTGTCAAGTATATTTGTGTGAATGTTCATAAGACAAACCCCTAATAATAATATGTCTTAGTTAGAAATCCTTAACTAATGGCCCAAAATATATAATCTTCTATATTGTATGTGTACATACACACAGTCAGCTCTTGTGAATTTGTCCAACAAATTCTTTTTCTGATGACAAATATTCTCACTGTCACTTTTAGAAGCTCTGATACTTTGAGAACTATGATCAAAACACATTAGTGAAATGCAGTCACAACACATTTCTTAAAAAAAGTTGAATAACACAGCCTCTTTAACTGGTATTGTTTTAGCCCAAAGTAATGGCTTATTGCCCACCAATCTGTCAACAGACTCTCATATAATAAGTAGTTTTAATAAAACTATAAGTCCATTTCAGATTCTTTTGGAATCTAGACTCCACAAGATTACAAGGTATTGTTGTTTCTGTATATTCTAGTAACACTGATATCAGCCAGAGCTCTTACTTCATTTTCACACAAGAAAATCCTGCCGTCACGATGAGGCATATTCTATGCCACCAACAGACCCAATGCTAATGCCAAGATCTGCTCATTGAAGCTATAATTATGTTGCCTCGAGAAATCATAAATGCTTGCACCATTTATTAATTTCAGAGCCAATGAGCTGATCAGTTTGTGCTAGTATATTAACTTGAGCAATGATGATATCATTTCTTGATTTCTGACATGGGAAGTATATAAAACAACTTGATAGTCCTTTTGAGCCAAGCAACATTAGTAGTTATTGAAATGACTTTATTTAGCACAGTATAAGCTGACATATAATTACAATCCTGCCTTGAGATTTTAGGCTAAGTTTATTAAGAATGGTAACCAAGTGTGTAGCAAAATCTGACATCCAAATCTATGATAAATGCATGATAAATTCTATGCTTTTCCACAAAAATCACACTGCTGAATTATAGCAATAAGTAAATATAATTTATATGTATTACATTATGGCAAGCTTTTATCTGTTTCTAATTCTTATTTCTTTTCATAAATATTTTCATTACCACCACTTATAATACATCTTAGCAGATTCCACTTCAGGTAGTTCTCTGTCAGGTTTTTAAAAGTATTCTCATGTATAGTTGTTCTACATACGAATTATTAACATTATCTAACTTTTCAATCACTTTAAGCTCTATTCTCAGAAGTGGAAACAAACTGAATAAATAGTAAGTAGCATTAACATATGTAAATCTATTGTGAGTCAGGAAACTTACTTTAAAAAAACTATATATATATATGTAATCTTTATACATACATATCTTCATATTAATATAGAAATAATCATCATCACACAGTGAAAGAGGGAGAGAGAGGGAGCAAGAGGAGAGAGACAGAGAGAGAGAGAGGGAGAGAGAGAGAGAGAGAGAGAGAGAGAGAGAGAGAGAGAGAGAGAGAGAGAGAACTTGCTATGTAGCCTAGGCTGGCTTCAAATTATTTAGCATCCCAGGATGTCCTTAAACTCAAGGTCCTCCTGCCTCAGCTTTCCAAGATAACACATATGTACCACCTGACTGTCTATCAAAATAATCTATCAAAAATTGACCATTGATGTTGCTCTCTCAGTATCTTCAGCTCCGAGCAACAAGGTCTGCATTCTGGATGCAGCATTCCATATCTACTATCAAATGTAATTAAGTTAACTATTATCTATCATTTTTGTCTGGCTGGTAAATAAGCTACTTAGAAAATCACTTTGGTGTAAGTCTCATTTTCATATTTTATGAAGAAATTCTGGTTTTCCGTTTCAAATTTCCTGATTTTTCTGAATGTTATTTTCCTACAAAATGGGAGTATGATAAGTATTCACCCTGGTAGTACTTCTTTTTATTTTTTATTTTTTTAGTAATATGCAGTGTCACAGCATACAGGCCAAAAGCTGTGTGATCTAATAAGAACACACAGTGCTTCTTGGTGTTACTCTTGTAAGCATGGCATTAATAGGGCAGCTTCTGTAGCCACCATTCTATTCTCTTTCTATCAGCTTGCTGTTTTCAGATTCTACATGTCAATGAGATAAGGCAGCATCTAATCCTTTGTTAGTTCTGGAATGATTTCGGTTGATTAACCTCTGGCCTTATTATGAATCTCACTTTGCTTCACTTTAGCACAGCTGGTTACTTTTTATTATATACCACACATTAGGAATTCCACAATTTAGATGCCGGGTATTTCTATCTTTCGATGTATTCTTGAGTTTTATTCTGCAATGAGTTAAAATCACCAGGGAAGGGTTTATTCCATTCAAGTGTTTATGTGATGACTAGCTCAGCAGGACTGGAGTCTTCCAAGACAAGGCTATTCTGAACACTCTACCCAAAGCCATGAACCACAAACCTCACAGTCTGGCTAGTATGATTAGGTACAATATATCTCCAGTCCTCATGTACATGCATTTTTTTTTTCAGATAAATTCTTAAAAAGCACCTTCTGTGGCTGTCCTGGTTTGTCTCAGTTTAGCCCTTTTTCCTTTGGTAAATATGCTGCAAGCTGATTAGAATCCTTGGCTCCTCAGCTTTACTCACTCAATCCAAAAAGTAGCTGAGGCAATCACTGTATTTGTCTGCCATCTCTGTCCTAGCTACTAGATGTCTTATATAGAATGCCTTGAAAACCAACACTTCATATCCATACTACTCATCTATGTCTTTTTGTTTCAGATAGAAAATAAATGTTACCCCATCTTGGCTAGAAGCAGAAATCCTTCCATGTAGAGTGTTACTATAATTACATCCTGAAATTCCTTCATTTGCCCAGGCTATGTATGTAGTTTTCTTACCAGTTATACCTCCAACTGCTTTTTAAAATTATTTATTCTTTTTTTGTTTGTTTGTTTTTCGAGACAGGGTTTCTCTGTGTAGCCCTGGCTGTCCTGGAACTCACTCTGTAGACTAGGCTGGCCTCGAACTCAGAAACCCGCCTTCCTCTGCCTCCCAAGCGCTGGGATTAAAGGCATGCACCACCACGGACTGGGATTTATTCATTTTTATGTTATGTTTTACCTACATGTATATCTGTGCAAGGGTATCAGATTCCCTGAAACTGGAGTTACAGGCAGTTATGAGTTGCTATGAGGGTGCTGGGACTTGAACCCTGGTCCTTTGGAAGAGTGGAAGAGCAGCTAGTGCTTTTGTTTGTTTGGTTGGTTGGTTGGTTTTTGGTTTTTTGTTTTGTTTTGTTTTGTTTTTCCAGACAAGGTTTTTCTGTATAGCCCTGGCTGTCCTGGAACTCACTCTGTAGACCAGGCTGGCCTCGAACTCAGAAATCTGCCTGCCTCTGCCTCTCAAGTGCTGGGATTAAAGATGTATGCCACCACTGCCTGGCTCAGCTAGTGCTTTTAACTGTAAATCACCTCTCAATCCCCATCCTCATTGCTTTTTGATAGTTTACTGAAAACTGTATAATTTGTGAGAGGTGGTAGTTTGACAAAACCTATCAAGTATGTGAGAGAATCTATTTTCTAGCTGTTCAGAATCTGGCCTGAAATTAAGATCTCTGACCCATTTGGAAATGAGTTTTGTGTAGGGTGAGAAATAAAGATATATTTTCATTCTTTTACATGTGGGCATCCAGTTTTCCAGGCACCATTTGCTGAAAAAGATGTCTGTCTTAGTTGGGTTACTATTGCTATGACAAAACATCATGACTAAAAGCAACTTGAGGAAGAAGGAGTTTATTTGGCTTATATATCCTGAATCACAATCCACTGAGGAAAGGAAGCCAAGGCAGGAACTCAAGTCAGATGAGAACCTGGAGGCAGGAGCTGATGCCGAGGCCACGGAGGGGTGCTGCTTACTGGGCTTGCTCCCCGTGGCTTGCTCAGCCTGCTTTCTTATAGTACCCATGAGCACTAGCCCAAGAATGACCCCACCCACAAAGGGCTTGGCCCTCCTCCATCAATCACCAATCATGAAAATACCCTACAGGCCTGCCCACAGGTTATTCTTATGGAGTTATTTTGTCAACTGAGGCTCCTTCCTCTCAGATGCCCCTAGTTCCTATCAAGTTGACATAAAAACCAGCCAGAACAGTGTCTTTCCTCCGATATGTATTTTTTGGCATCTTTATAAAAAAGCCAGGTGGCCCAGTATAGTGGCACATGCCTTTAATCTCAGCCCTTGAGAGACAGAAGCAGGAGGATCTCTATGAGTTCAAGACTACTCTATACTGAGTTCCCTACCAGCCAGGGCTACACACTGAGAACCTCTTCTCTTTATTTTTCTTCATAGCACTAAAGATATTTAACATTTTAGTGCATTGCCTAAGTACCAAGCTTTCTACCAAAAGTAGATTCATGTAGCTCTTTGTTTACACATTTTATCTGGGGGTGGGGGGGTGGCGGCTGAGACAGAGTCTCATATAGGCTGGCCTGGAACCCACTTTGTAAACCAATCTGGCCTTGAACTCACAGAGAACTACCAAGTGTTGTGTCCAAAGGCATTACCTTAGGCATGAAGACCTTACATAACAACTGTAAAGACACTTCTATTTATTCGAAGACTACTCTTGTAATATTTTCTTGCCTTGGACTACAATGTCTCCACCTCCCTTTCTGGCTGAATATTGCCACTTACACCTTCACTTAATGAGACCAATCTGTTAAGTATAAAGGAGAAAATGATAAATATATTGAAGCACACACTTGAATGAAAGAGAACCTTTAATCTTTCCATTTAACACTGCTGTGATCCAATAGCTGAGTTTGTGTTTTCTATCACTGTGGAAGAAGGAACAGGGCCAGTTGTTGGAGACTAGATATGATAAATCAGGCATGCAGACATTGTGTCACAAAAAAGTTGAGGGAAGCAGCCAGAGCAAGGTGAGAAAAGTGCCATGCATGGAAAGTTAGTCTCTGTGACAACAAATGGATTATACATGGAAAGATAAGCCAAATAAGAAAAATTAGGAGTCAAACATGGTAGCACATGCCAGTAATCTCAGCACTTGAGAGACAGAGGCAGGAGAATTTCCATGAATTCCAAGCCAGCCAGATTAAGTGTGAAACCTCATCTAAAAACACAAATAGGTAAAGGGAGAGGAGGGTAGGATATAGGTAGGGTGGGGTGGGGAAGGCAGGAAAGGGGAGAGGAAAGGGGAGGGGAGGAGAGGAAAGGAAAATGGGAGACCTAGATTTTTCACTTGTGAAGAGAGAGAATAAGGAGAGGAGAAAAGTGAAACTAACCTTGTAGCCTTGAATGGAAATTGGAAAAAGTGCAGATATTCTTGGATTTCAAGAAATTTTAAATAAGTAAATGCAGATGTAAATACATAAACATACACACACACACATACATGCACAAATACATACACACTCATACATACACACACATGCAAACATTTACACACTCTCACACTCACATACTCACATACACATATATACACATACACACATGCACAAACACACATACATACATGCTCACACATGCAGACACACATGCACTCATACACACACACTCACATGCACACACACACACACACACTCTCACATGTGCACACACACACATGCACACATTGACACGCACACAGTGCCTCCCAGTTCTGCTCACTGGAAGTCCAATCACAATGAGCACAAGTAGCATAGATCTGTGCAGCAATGCCTCACAGAGGTGCCTAGTGCTCAGCACAGCTAAGAGATGAGCAAGAATGACTGATAGAAGTCATGTGACAGGTTTACTGTGCCAAAACTATGCAAAAATCTCAGGTTTGCTGATTCTATAAGGAAATACTGTTAAAATAGAAGTTGACAACTCACCTTAGGATCTTTTTAGAGATGAAGAGTTGATTTTAATAAATATGTAAGCTAAAGCACAATGTTTTTTTATGCAAATATAATACATGAAACCTTTGTGAAAGTTCATATATACAATTTAAAACATGTTTTCCAGGCACTTAAATTTTAAGTGCATGACATTATGCAAGTCTGTAAAACTGGTGCTTTAGTGGGTATTAAAAATTAAGATATTTTCCCACTGAATGTAACGACAATTTCATAACAGCAAACACTAAAAACTGCTTCACAAAAGACTAACTCACTCTTATTTTTTGGTTTGTTGTTCTTGCTCACAGTACTCATTACTCTGCTACTTTTTCAAGATACCAGTTTATTTTCACATGTTTCTGAGTTAGGGGGCTGGTGAGCTCATTTCAGTTTTGTCATTCAAGCCTGACCAGAACTTGAGGGATTATCAGAGCCCACATAAAGGTGGACAGAAAGAAATAACTCACAGAGCAGTCCTCTGACCTCTCCATGAGGGCTGTACACACACACACACACACACACACACACACACACACACAACGTAGTAATAATAATTTATAAGTTATTATTGAGATAGGGTATAAATTACTATGTGTGTATACATAAACATAGAATATCTTTCAGGAGACAAAGAAATCCTGTTACTTCAACTCTTAATACACTTAATTTTTATCAGAATGTGAAATCACATACAGCTAAAGAGAACTCTTGAAGTAACCTTATAACAGGTCATATTTGCAGGTCACAGTGGCATACACCTTTAATCCTAGCACTCAACTGGCAGAAGCAGGTGGACCTCTGATAGTTCAAGGCCAGCCTGGTGTATACAGAGAGCTCTAAGACAGCCAGTACTGTGAAGAGAGAACCTGTCTCAAAAAACAAAAACAAAAAAATAAACAAAACAAACAAACAAAGCAGGTCATATTTAATTTCAAATAATCTAAAACTTCTACCATGCTTCTACATTCTACATACAGTGTTAAAATAGCATTCTGTGTGGCTGTCTCAATACTGGATGTGAGGTTGAAAAATGAAAGGTTTCCTTAGCTAGGTTTTCAAAAAAAAAATGTGTCCTCATTAATCTTTGAAAATAATCTTAACAAGTCCAAGTGGAAGTTTAAAAGCACTTCATTTTACAGGAAATTAGAAGACTTCTTCTAAATTTAACTCCCCACTGCAAATATGTCTGATTCTAGGCAGCAACTTCAAGACTTGGGATCATAACACAAGATGTTACCAACATGAGTCTATCCATTCTCATCTCCTTCATATACGGATGGGAGATGACACTCCTGATTCTCAGCTTTGCCCCTGTACTTGCAGTGACAGGAATGATTCAAACCTCAGCAGCGGCTGGCTTTGCCAACAAGGATAAGCAAGAGCTTAAGCGTGCTGGAAAGGTAAGGTGCAGGCTCTCATTTCCACCCTGAGGATGATAATAAGAGTATCTACTTAAAGATCTGTGCATTAAACAAAATCTCACTGTTATACAAAACACTTAGTATGGCAACCAGAAGATAGCAAGCACATGTAACCATATCCTCCATTATTACTATTACTGTCCAGGGGACAGTTTTAATGTCATGGATTTCCATCCTCTATTTACTGAATAATTAAAATTTCTCAAATAATAATTCTGGGCATTTTATTTTTCAAAATGTCAGGAAATCTAACAGTTACTGAGTACAAGATATTAATATTGATGACACCTAAATAACTATTTTTAATAATCAATAATCAAAATGAACAATTCATGCAACTATATATTCTTTTGGCACATTTAAGCTTTTCAGGATCAACCACAGTACCAAAAAAGCAAAAACAAACAAACAAACAAAAAAACAAAAACAAAAAACCCACACAGTTTTTGAGTTTTAGAAAAACACTGCCATATAGTTAATCATCAGTGATGAAAGAGGGTTATGTGATCTAATGACTGGCCTCACTCAAGCATCTCCCCTGTCTAGTGCTGTGATGTCAAGCATTTATCCACCTTCTACACACCTGCTCCTCTAGTGGCTAGGGATACATTGTGATCTCAGGGTGCCTATACTGTTACATTGTGTTTTAATGCTTGGCCCAGGGAGGGGAGGCATTCTGGGTTTGGTTTTATTTAGGTAGTGTTGTATACTACACTCCCTTTTATCATGACAGCATTTTAGAAGATGCAGCATGCAAGTACTGGGTCTTTTCTGAGAACACATTCCAGGCCTTAGGCTATTTCTCTCTTCACATGGCTTCAAAGCTCTGACATACTGATGGCCATCCTCTGAATATGCAAATGACTTTAATGTCATCTAGAGTCCACATTAACAGTAACTGGATTAGAGCTAGTATACACATCACAAATTCTCTTAAGGGCAGTTACTTAGTGATCTGGTTTGCCCTACCCTTAGACCTTTCCACATTTCTTGTACTAGATAAGAAGCCTTGGGACGTCTACTTGTGCTGAATAAACTGAACTGCTCAGCAGATATTTGTCTCAGAGATAGTGTTTACCCTCCCTGTATGCTTTTAAAATGGTGATAATTTGGAAAATTTCTAAATTATTAAGACATTAATTAGATTTTTTTATCTCATTTTTTGTGTCATAAGACTAACCTGACACTGTATGGTTAGCAATTGCCTTTAAATTAGGCAATCTGAACCTGTACCTGAAACTTTTAACACTTAGGCAGCCAGAGAGATGGCTCAGCAGGTAAAGGCACTTGCCACCACACCTAATGACTGGGATTTGATCCTGGAATCCTGCTTGGTGAAGGAGAAAATGACCACTCAAAGTTGTCCTCTGCCCTCCCCATGGATGTAGAAGCACACCGTACCCTCTCCCATCCACAAACACATACACAATCAATCATCCATCAATCAAGATAAATTTGAGGTTTTAATAATAAAAGATGCTGGTCTTCTGTCTTAGTCAGGGTTTGTATCCCTGCACAAAACATCATGACCAAGAAGCAAGTTGGGGAGGAAAGAGCTTATTCAACTAACTTCCACATTGCTGTTCATCACCAAAGGAAGTCATGACAGGAACTCACACAGGGCAGGAACTTGGAGGCAGGAACTGATGCAGAGGCCATGAAGGGGTGCTGCTTATTTGATTGCTTCCCCTGACTTGCTCAGCTTACTTTCTTATAGAACCCAGGACTACCAGCCCAGGGATGGCACCACCCACAATGGGCCCTCCTATCCTTGATCACTAATTGAGAAAATGCCTTACAGCTGGATCTTATGAAGGCATTTTCTCAAGGGAAGCTCCTTTCTCTGTAATAACTCCAGCTTGTGTCAAGTTGACACACAAAACAGCCAGTACATCTTCCTTTTACTTGCTTATGTAAGCTGGAAGAAATAATTGAATTTTTTTTTAATGTAAAATGGCTTTATTAGTTTTTCTTACAATTATTGTAGTTCTTGAGGCTGCAGAGGTGACTCCAGTGGTTAAGAGCTCATGCTGCTCTTCCAGAGCACCTGAGTTCAATTCCCATAACCCATATGGTGGCTAACAATTATCTATAACTCCAGTTACAGGGGATTCAATGTCTTCTTCTGACTGTAGGCACTGGCATGCACACGGTACACAGACGTGCAGGCAAGACACATATATATGAGTATATTATGAACAAATATACATTTTTTTAAAAGACTGGAGTATTTTCCAGACTTCTTTAGTGATGTTCCCCTCTCCATTGTGAAAAAAAATTTATGAATGAGGCAATTTATTAACCCAGCATCCTTTGTTTTAATACTCATTGTTGACAGTGCCACCTGTCCAGCAATCCTGTCCAGATCTCTCAGTCCCTGAGGTGTTAGCTTGGTCCTTTTCCACCATTTTCAGTCTTTCCAGGACTTGGAGGACCTGGTGGGCCACACTCTTAGAGCCTCTGCTGAAGTGGCTGGGCCTGACACCATTTCTCTGCCGTCCTCCTTAGATCTTGGTCATGGAACCAATCCCTGCACCACCATGGAGGTACAGGTGCCGTGCTGTGGAAGCAGCTCGTGTGTAGAACCAGTTCTCATCATATGGGGCAAGCTCTTTATATCTGGCCAGCTTGACTGTGTCTACCCGGGACTTTCAGCTTCCCGGACTTTTTGAGGAAGGCTGCCAGAGCTCTGTCGAATTCCTGCTGGTTAATATCTTTTACATCTCCAGGCATCGTGTGGCCTCCGCACTGCCAACCAGGGGAAAGGGATGAAAAATAATTTTTAAAAAGTTTCTTATTGCCGCTCTTTTTTTTTTCCCTAAAACAAGACTCCAACAGTCTTATCCATTTCCCTTTTAACAACTGGTGTAAAAAGTGAAGGGTTCTTTGAGAATAATGAAGTTAAAGAGAGCATGAAAACTAAGAGCAGAGTCTGAGGTCCAAAATGTCCTTTAATAAATGTGAGGTGTCCACCTGGATCCCTGTATGACAGTCCATGGAGACAGTCTGAAACAAAATGTCGCAACACTTTGTTGTCTGTCTTTCAAGCTAAACTGCATTCTCAGATTCAAATGTTATTCTAAGCCAGAAGCTTCAACCATTCTGAAACCCATCTAAGTGTTTTCTTTTTGAATAATATCTAAACATAAAGAAACATTAGTCATATTTTATTTACATATGTTTTTAAGTTTCCAGACTTCAAAATGAGAAATGCTTTTATCTTATAAAGAAATTTACAGTCACTTTGAGTGATATCTTGTCCTGTTTGGCTATGATTTGTAATTCTGTGACAGAATAATTACTTATTTGATTTTTGTCTGCTATCTTTGATAAGAATTGTTTCATAATTTATAAGAGCTTATTTGCAAGTGAATCAAACCAATGTTTGATTTCTCTGCTTGGGAAACAATTGAAATTGAAATTCAGTAAAGACTTAAGGGCCCTAAACTAGATGTATTAAATCTTTTCTAAAGAAATTTTCATCTATTGGAGTGATTGCCAAGAGTAATTGCCAGGAAAAATGATTGACTTGAAATACTGTATTCCCTAGACTGGTTTGCTACCAGGGATTTAAACATCTCTAATATTATTTCTGTATTTTATTTTCCCACCTTATAAGATAGCAACAGAAGCTGTGGAGAACATACGTACAGTAGTGTCATTAACAAGAGAGAAAGCCTTTGAGCAAATGTATGAGGAGACACTTCAGACCCAACACAGGTGACTATAGCTCAAACCCACCCTACTGGCTTTTGTCCTGTGGTGCTCAGGGTGACCCTATGCTTTGCTTGTTAATCTATTTCTATGTTAATCTTTCCTAACCAGCACATCCTAACTTCTCACGTGACTTCACCAAGAGGAAGTTAAGTGCTAACAAAAAAGAATAGGGCCCCACGAGGGCACAGAATCAACTTATTTCTGAAAGTTGAGTGGAAGAAAGAAAATACGATGGCTCACCCTTTTCCGTTAGATCTCTAGGAGAGCTTAAATGTGAGCAGATGTGTACAGTATGGCTCTTTAATGGCCTTTATCACACTGCCTCTGGCTCTGTCTTTATCAGTGAGATAGTTTTGTTCTCATTTGTACTGATGTCTGTGGTCTGCTCCACCCACTGATTGCCAAGATGTATTCTACTAGCATAAGGCCATAGTGGAAATTAAAGAATACTTCTAACTACTGAGCACTTCTCCTTAATCTTTACATTCATTATTCTTTCATGACATCTGTCCATGCATTTGAAAATAAAGGCAAGTATGTTACAGTAAACCATCTACAGAAATAGAGAAAATCACCTGTCTTCTCTGCAATAACGTTGTAATCCTTACAAAAATGTATACCCACAGAATTATAGCATTTCAAAGGTCTTAATGTTCACCACTCTGAGTTTATTCTATTGACCTTTTATCACCTGTGCCCCGTCATTTGGGAATTGTGTATTTCAGAACTGCCTTGAAGAGAGCACACATCACTGGATGCTGCTATGCAGTCAGCCATGCTTTTGTGCATTTTGCCCATGCAGCAGGGTTCCGATTTGGAGCCTATTTGATTCAAGCTGGACGGATGATGCCAGAAGGCATGTTCATGTAAGTTGTACAAATACTTAAACACTGTAAGTGGATTATGCACACATATCTAGTTTATGGAGGATTGTCATCTAGATCTCATGTGGAAGAGGGCTTCTTGAAACATTCAAGTGTATCTATAAAGTGTGTGCTGTTTTGTTTTTAATTGACATTTGTGTCTCTTTATAGGACAAACTATCATGTTTTAACAGTTGCTTACATTTTATAATATTAAATCAAAGTTGATTCTTTTGTTGGTAGTACTAGGTAGCTATAAGAAGCACAGCATAACTAAACTTGGTGCAGTAATTCTGAATTATGCAGTGTGTATATACTGATGCAATGCAAATAATCTGTAGTGAACTCCCAAATAAATTGCTCTCAGCTTCAGTTCATCACAATGTGGGTTATAGGAGCAAATCTCATTTCCTGGGGAACTCGGGGCATCATGGAGTTCCCCATGTAGAGATGGCTTTCACAAGTCAGAGCACAAGTGAGGAATCAGGAATTGACTGACCATTGTTACAGCTTCCTCCCAAAATGGCTTGTGGCAGCTTGTGCCTTCAGATCCTGCTTATACTGAGGGCACTTCACAGGAACAACTAACCATTGCAACTGGAAAAGCTTTGCATGCTACTTTTCAGCTGCCCCAGCCTAAAATGCCAGAAATGTTGCTATTTATATTACAATTCTCATTGTTAGTTGTTTACAGCTACAGAAAAGTCATATTTTTATTAATTATTTTATTTATTTACATTTCAAAAGTCCCCCTCCGGGAGCCTTCCTCTAAGGGAGTGCTCCCCAACTCACCCACTCCCACCTCTGCCTGCACTTTAAAGCAAGGTTCAGTCCCTAAAGCCTGGGGCTATCTGGGAAATACTCTGTCTTGGGTCTTGCCTCCTACAGCTCTTCATAGTTCCTGTTCCTTCCTCTCTGGGACATATTTGTAGTTGGAGGAAATGTTCAACTAAAGAAATGATTAAAACTCATTTGAAGCCCTGTAATTTTAAGATAGCTTTAAATAATTTTTATTTTCCTCTCACACAAAAATATCTTTATTTATAAATGTCCTAGAGCATTTCTTTGCTCAGCACTGATAACAATCTACAAGTCAAGCTACCCATCAGCATTTCGGAATTTTACCAGCTAACAGTAAACAGCAGGTCCACAGGACTTGTGCTTCACACTTGTCCTGAAGAAGTTCCTTTCAAACAAATATGTGCGTTTAAAACTACAACAGAGTAGGGCCTAGTGACCCATGACTTTAAACCCAGCAGACACACCACTGTGACACTGAAGCCACTGCTGTTTGTGTGAATCTGTAAAATCACAATTAAGGCATATTGCTTTGGGCCTAATTCCGATTGCTTAGACCAGTTTGTCAAATTAACAAGAAACAAAACCCAGAATCTCATGGATTAATTTATGTGGTTCACAGGCCTGGTTAAACTAACCCTTTGCTTTGATTCCGATGTCATGTGGCCACTACCAGGATTAAAAATTCATTGTCTTCCAAAGTTTGATTTTTCAAACAAATACTAGAAACTTAGAAGAGCTGCCTGCCCTCTGTGGCCCTCCAGCCCCTGTAAACGCCCAGGGCACTGTGCCCACGCCCAGGGCACTGTGCCCACGCCCAGGGCACTGTGCCCACGCCCAGGGCACTGGGCCCACAGGATATCTGGCAGGCCTACTGAGCACAGTCTGATGCAGCATGTCCTGTGAAGTGTAACTCTCACAGCAGACATCCATTCTCTCCGATGATTTTTTAATCACTACTCTTCTTTGCTTTTTGATTTGTTTTGTGTGTTTAATTGTTTCTTTTATTTTCTGAGGTTAAAATGTAATTACATCATTTCTCTCTACCACTTCTTCTCTCTAAACTTTCCCATATGCTCTTCCTTTCTCTCGGCCTCTTTTGTAGCCTTGGTTGGCTGGAATTTGGTATGTGGAACAGACTGGCTTTGAACTCAGAGTCATCTGCCTGCCTCTGCCTCTGCCCCTGAAGTGCTAGGATCAAAGAAAGGTATGCACTGCCATGCTTGGCTTCCTTTGCTTTTTAATCACCTAAGGAAAAGAAAAGAATCTTCCCCTCACCCATGTCAGTGTCTCTACATTCTGTCAACTATCCTGAGGCCAAGCTCACTGCACATCACTAAAAAGACATTATCAAGGTCATTGCTGACCTCCATATCAGCCATGAGCCCTCAATTCTCTGGCCCCTTCATCCAGGCCTTTCAGTAGCACTACCAGCTCATTCCAAAATTTCCTTCTGCTGTTTCTCTAGGCTTTTCTAAGTTATGGGTTCCAGTTTCTCTATGCTCTTTATGGCTCTGCGTTTCTATGTGTGGAAGGGCCATAGAGCTCACAAACCTTCCATTTAGGTACAGTCACAGGTAAGTTCAACTTTCTTAGTTCTAGTTCACAGAATGTAACCAGGATGATTTGCACAAGACTAGTTAGTAATTAATGGAGCAGAAGGTGTATGTAGTTCATCTGGTAGAAAGCTTGCTTAGCACGTATAAAGGCCTGGTGCATCTGCACAGAAAACCAGGTGAATATATGTGCTACCATCACTCATTCTTGGCTCTGAGTTTGAGGTCTTCTTGAATCTCTCTCTCTCCCTCTCTCCCTCTCCCTCCCTTTCTCTCTCTCTCTCTCTCCCTCTCTCCCTCTCTCCCTCTCTCCCTCTCTCTCTCTCTCTCTCTCTCTCTCTCTCTCTCTCTCTCATGCACACGCACGCACAATTCTGAATAGTACCATGATGGTATTTTCCAGGGCCAGAAAGGAACAGCCTGCCTCTAGCTAGAGGCAGAGTTATATAACACGTGGTATAGACTTGTAGGCTGAGAGCTGTCTTAATTATTTTAAAGAGGCTAGTGTACTTTCTACTACCATGTGTCTCAAGTGTCCCTTTGGATACTGATATGGGCCTTCCACAATCTAGAGTGGCAGAGAACTTTCTTTTTAATCACTCAATTGAATAGAAAAAGTTTAAAAAGGAAATCTCCCCCTAGAGACCTCTCAGGAGTTAAAGCTAATCCTCTTGTGCTGGTCTCTTAGGAGGTTTTCCAACTCAGTAATCTCAGAGGTTTTAAAAGGTGGGTGCTTAGAGCTCTCCCTAAAGTCTGACTTACAGACCTGATATGGAGCCAGAAATATGAATTTTAATAATACATCCCAGATTATTCCAAGGCCCAACGTCACACACACTTTAAAGAAATATGAACACCAGAACTATATTCTACTCTGTTCTCCATGCCACAATAAATTTCTTACTCATTTATTTAGTCTACTACCAAGAAGTTTCCTAGAATTATGGAAAAGTTGGGGCAGTTATGTTTTAGTTTATGGTTAAAATAATGATGTATGGAAGGGTAAGATGACTTACCCTTAGCAGGTAGAGGCACTTGCTGCATGAGCCAGATGATCTGATTTCAGTCCACACAGCCCATATAGGGGAAGGAGAGAAACAACTCCACACAGTGTTTCTCTGACCTCCACATCCATGCAGTGTTATGTCCCTCTCTTCATTACATCACACACCACATTTGTCACACACAAGCATAACAAAAAAATAATGGCAATAATAATAGTCCAATAAAATGAGTATATTTTCAAGGCTTACAAGTACAGGTGTTGAGTAAACTGTCTTCAAACGCATCAGTGTGCTGAGAAGTGCAAGTGTCCCGACAGTACTACAGCACAATCTCCTCATGCAGTCACATGAGTTTGTCATGCTGCTGATGAGGGGAAGGGCCTCTTGATAGAGGAAGCATGTATGCCTGTGACAAGAGCTGACCAGTATTGATGTGTTTATAAAAGATAAAGAAGTATGAGAATATGTTCTATGGGGGTGTGGTGACATATGGGGGGAAGAGGTACCTCGGTGGGCCCATGCCAAGGCATCTTTTTCCCCTGAGGGACCAGCCACAGGATGGTATAGTACAGAATAGAGTTTATTCAGGGCATGGGGAGGGAGTTAAGAGGGTAGTAGAGGCAAAGAAAGGCAGAGAGAGGGAGAGAGTAGAGAAATAGAGGCCGGCCATGACCATGGGGAGAGAAGGGGGAAAGGGAATGGGGATAGAGAGGGAGCAAGAGAGCAAGAGGCGGGGCTGGCGAGATGGCTCAGCGGGTAAGAGCACCGACTGCTCTTCCGAAGGTCCTGAGTTCGGATCC
>NW_022196912.1:131764176-131783549 GCF_008632895.1 Mastomys coucha | reverse complement strand
GCCATCTATACAGCTACAGTGTACTCATATACATAAAATAAATAAAATAAATCTTTAAAAAAAAAAAGAGAGAGCAAGAGGCAAGAGAGAGAGGCAAGAGGGCAAGAGAACAAGAGAGGGAGGAGGGGGCAAGCAGCCCCTTTTATAGTGAGCCAGGCCTACCTGGCTGTTGCCAGATAACTGTGGGGTGGAGTTTAGACCCAATGCTAACAAGTACCATTTGCACCATTGTAGAAGTTTTTCTGAAGTGAGTGTTTAAATAGGATAATAACATTTCTATTCTGTTGAATTTGAGCTATGGATTGGGGATTTCAGAAAACTGCCTGTGTAGGCCCCTAGTACTCAGTGGTTAGTAAAATAGTCCCCTTGCTGTTAGCCTGGCAATGCTCAGTTCATTACTTCTCTCTGAGCGTACAGAGTTTTGAGAATACAAAATAAATATAGTTTCCCCTCTCACATTCTGCGTTAATAAAGTAGGTATCCTATCAAAAGCCTGTAATCCTAGCACTTGGGAGGCTGAGGCAGAAGGATTGAAAGTTGAAGGCCATCCTAGGTATATAGTGAGTTCTAGGCCAGCATGAACTATATGTAACAAGACTCCATCCAAAATCGAAAACTGAAAGGTTTGGTACTGGTGCCACTAGGCAAGGTTCTACCTGCCATGCCTTCACAATATAAACCAGAAACTGTTGGTAACCAGCAGAGGCTTCTGGGCCTTCCTACCATGACTGCTTCAGCCTTTCTTCTGTGAGTTGCCTCCCTCTTTGTGGTACACATAGACAAAACTCAGCACTGCACCAGGCCTGCCTCCCCTCCCCCCACAAAAAATTAAATCCAGACAGTACACTACAGTAATAATAATGGCTTAAAAACTTCCTAGACAGTCAACTCACAAGTACCTCTGTGTGTGCGCACACACACACACACAATCATGCTTATGTAGTGAGTTTCCTGTTCTTCAAAATCTAAATATACTTCTCAAAAGAAAGCTACCCTGAATTTTCAGAATCAAATGTAGCTACCAGAACAATAGCAATACAGCTTCATTTTAGATGAATCCTAATGGCAGACTGATACTTAGAAATACTAAGGGCCAGAAAGAAGTTCCCCAGGCCTTGTGGCCATCTTTGCTTAGGAGAACTGATCTTGTAATTGAAACAGCCACCTTAGTTAGCAAACAGGAAATACTCTTTTTTTTTTTTTTTCTAGACAGGGTTTCTCTGTATAGCTCTGGCTGTCCTGGAACTCACTCTGTAGACTAGGGTGGCCTAGAACACAGAAATCCACCTGCCTCTGCCTCCCAAATGCTGGGATTAAAGGCATGTGCCGCCACTGCCCGGCCAGGAAATACTTCTTTACTTGGCCCTGCGTGACAACTGTCCACTCCTTCTGGCTTCTCCCCAGGAGTTACATGAAAGAAAGGCCACATAAACCAGTCAGATTAACAGAGAAGGGATCTGCAGAGAGAAGTCAAAGTAGAATGGATATCTAAGGCCTGTGTAGATCCCAGGAAAAGGACAAGGGCTAATGAAACATGGTGTAAGGACAGACACCATGCTTACCACGAGAAAGTGCAACATATGAAAAAAACACAGTCAGCAGGACTTGCTCACTTTGCAGGCTGTGTGATCTTGGGCCAACTATATAAGTTTCACAAGCTGGGGTTTCCTAATTTGTGAGCTTGGAAGTTCCTGGCCTAATTATCTCCTAGGTGGCCAGATTGTATCATGTGCTTGAAAACATTCACCAGCTCCAGAGAACCAAGTAAAATCTCAGTTGTTTGTGGTATCCCTCCATCCATCATGAATAGGATGTGGAGTGGGAGGAGAGGGCCTCTGACTTGCATCTGAACAAAGAAGGAAAGAGGATAATGAGCCAGTTCTTTGAGCACTTCCAGGGTGACAGCTACTCTACTTTGAGCACTTCCAGGGTGACAGCTACTCTACTTTGCACCCAAAGAGGACTTTATACTCTGGGATATTGACTGCTCTGATGAGACCTAATGTGTACTGTATGAAAGTTCCCAGTAACTTTCTATTCCATGAAAGGAACAACACACAAATTCATTTGTTACCACTTATATTCCAGGTGCCACACATCATTTAATTCTGATAACCACCATGGAACCTGTAGATATTCTTAGCTGCTGTTTACAATTAGAGTCAGACATGCAGGGCAAATAAGCAGGAATTTAGATGTAATCCTGGGAACCAGCTTGAGGAATAAACTTCCTTTCAGGATAGGTCAATCGCTCAGTGTTTACAAACTGGAACTGGGCTCAGGGGAGACGCATGATTAGTGAAGATGTTGCTTATCCCTGTTTGGATCAGCTGTGTTAAAGCTGGAATAGTTCATGTCCATGTTTTAATGGATTACTTCTATTTAACAGTTATAATAGGTGTTGGTATTTGCACAGTGTTCAGATGTGCTTGGAAGGATCAATGTAATAAGAAGATGGCAGTGCTGTCCATGTTAGAGAACCCACATAAGTAAGATACAAAGCTTAAATGTGCCAGGCTGCTCCTTCCTAACTCCCTGCTTACCCTTCTTCCTCACTCTGGCCAACACCAAGGGTTTCATGACCAATTCAGTGGCATATGCATATGAGTGTATGAAAACGCATGATAAACCCCATTACTTTGTGTGCCAATTCAAAGAATAAGTTTAAAAGAGAAAGCTGGCTAGGGGTGGGGGAGCTCCATGAGTAGGATGCTTGTCTAGCTACACGGGAATCCCGTTCAAATCAGTTCACACAATGAAATCTTGTTTGAGCCTCATTTAATTCCTGCTTTACATATTTGTGTGTCAAGAATTAGTTCAATAGGAAGATCACTTATGACCTGTGGTATGTTTCATATTTAATGTAATGAATGTATTTTAGTAACTTTAAATATCTATTAATAAATCTGACTAGTCTCATGGCTAATCCTTGGATGAGTGACCCAAGCCAAGTTTGGCACGGAGGTTGATGGTGCGTTTCTCTGGGTAGACCCTCCATCCAGATGTCCCAGGAGTTTGAACAGGATTTGAAGGATCTGATTTGACTGTATTGTAGAGCTTAGCCCTGAATGCTGTCTGTTTTTTAAATGCCTGTTGAGTTGTAAAGATTTGCAGTTCAGCTCACTGCTAGTTAAGTCAAACTAGACAAATGAGATCACAAACCAGGTATCTAGCTATCTCCATTTTTTAGGTCATTGCTTTCCCACAGGAACAAGGCTTTAAGGAAAGCCCCTCTGGGTAACATTCCCATTTTAAAGAGGAAACTGGCAAGGACAGAAAGCTCAGGTTATCTGTGCACAATGCTTAAAAGGACTCTAAATGTAAAAAATGTAGGATGGATGAATATTTGGGCACATACTAAACTACATCATAATAGATTTAGTAAGAATTATCTCATAGGCTCATATATTTGAATGCTTAGTCACTAGGAAGTGGAACTTTTTGAAACTTTTTTGATTTGAAGGGTTAGGAAATGTGGCCTTACTGGAGGAGAAAGAGTGTCACTGGGGGAAGGCTTTGAGGTTTCAAAAGCCCATGCCAGGTCCTGTCTCTCACACTACTGTCTATGGACCAGGAAGTAAACCTCTCAGCTACTTCTCCATGTCTTCCAATATGCCACCATGCTCCCCATCTTGATAATAATGAACTAAGTCTCTGAAACTGTAATCAAACCCCCAATTAAATGCTATCTTTGATAAAAGTCACTATGGTCACAGTGTCTCTTCACAGCAATAGAGCAGTCACTAAGAAAGACACTAGGCTTTCTCAGCTGCTGATTTCTGAGAACCTGTGAAGCTCCACCCTATAATTTAGGACCCAGGTCACCACACTCAGATGGGTCTCTTCCCATCTCACCTGCTGAATCCTGATCTTAGGTCAGACTGAGACTACAGTTTGATGCAGCCTGAATTTCCCTTGCACTTAAAACAAATACAGTGGGGCACAGAGACACTCCTATAATCCCAGTTCTCAGGAGACTGAGGCAAGGGATCTGGAGTTCAAGACCAGCCTTGTAATTTCAAGAATAGTCCAAGTGACATAGAGAGACATTGTATCAAATAACAACAAGCAAGTCTATTTACCATGCTACCTAAATTTAACAATTCTCCTTGTTCATGTACATGCATTCATGAATGTAAATTCAGCTTTATATCTAGTTTCTGAATGGCATTTTGAGCCATTAAACAATTTCTTTAAAGAGTAATAAAAGTTTGTTAGTGCCAAAAAACTATTGCCAACAGTAGTTCTAGCTACAAATACCCTGTAAACTGGGTGTTGATATACTTTCTACTGTGTTTCTTTGTAAAACCAGCAAGACAGGTGGGGGGAGGGGTATGTGGAGAGTGTCCAAAGTCAAAGTCACTGAAGAGATCACAGCCTCCATCCTTTGAGAGGTTACAAGGTAGCAAAAGAGGAAATTCATGAGGAATCTAGAAACATTTGAGTTTTGGTTTGGTTTGGATTTTGAGATAAGGTCTCTCTACATAGCCAATAGCTTGCTATGTTGACCTTGCTGACCTAGAACTCAACAAAGCTCTGCCTGTCTCTGACTCCTGACTGCAGAGATTACAGTGGTACACTATACTGCCGGACCCCTAGACATGCATATGATGGATCAAAGCAAACAAGTACTGGGGTCCAAAATGCCCTTTTACCTAGTGCTTAAATGTTGTGATGAAGTGTGTCCCACTGTGGCTGAATTATTATTTTTACATCTAAAATGAAACAGAAAAATACAAAGAAGATATTTAACCATGTGTTAGGTTACAACTTTGCGAATGTCCTGTGTACTATCTATTAAACACCATTGGCCTGCTTGCTGGGTTATAATAAACATGTCGAAACTGAGATCAGAATCTGCAGCAAACTAAAAGAGCACAGCTCCTCCTCTATCTCGGGCTGAAGTGTCCTTTAGTCACTTCAGGAAGGGTAAGAAAGTGTGAATGCTTGGTTTTTGTTGTTGTTGGTGGTGGTGGTGGTTTTTTGGTTTGTTTTTTTTTGTTTGTTTGTTTGTTTGTTTGTTGTTTTTTGGTTTTTCGAGACAGGATTTCTCTGTGTAGCCCTGGCTGTCCTGGAACTCGCTCTGTAGACCAGGCGGGCCTCGAACTCAGAAATCCACCTGTCTCTGCCTCCCAAGTGCTGGGATTAAAGGCATGCACCACCAGTGCCCTGCTGTAAATGCATGTTTTGCTGTCTAAACAGTGCAAGGCTTAAGGCAGAAGATTAATATAACCCAGCTTCAATCTCCTCCTCTAACTACTTTGCATGCATGCAAACAAAGAGGGGACCTGCATCAGATCTCACAACTACAGGCACATTCTCCCTATTGTCAGTGGGTTCCCTGCCAAATCTCCAATAACAGCACCCTTATCAAAGTGGATAAAAGGTTTCATGCTCACTGGCAGGAATGTTTGATCACTATCAAAAGAAGCATTTTTGGGATAACTCAAAGGTTGTTTTGCTGTACAGAGCACCTGGCAGAAAACTACTACAAAGCGATGCCATTGTTGAGCCTTCAGCATGAGTGGTACCATATGACTTCTGTTCCGAAAGTTCTGCTATTACCACAGACCTGAGACACTGATGTCTTATCTTTCAACAGAGTCTTTACTGCCATTGCATACGGGGCTATGGCCATTGGAGAAACACTTGTTTGGGCTCCTGAATATTCCAAAGCCAAAGCTGGAGCTTCACATCTGTTTGCTTTGCTGAAAAATAAACCAACGATAGACAGCTGCAGTCAAAGTGGGGAAAAACCAGTGAGTACAACATAGAATATTCTGCTAAGATTAAGTACCAGAAGTTTGTGTAGAAGAATGTTAGCACCTCAAGGAGAAGTACCTTATTCTAGTCGGATTCTCACCTCTACTCCTAAAATGTTTTATGTTTAAAAAAATGTTGAAGTTTATATGCCTAATCCATAATAATGTTCATTGAAAAATTAATTACTAAGTAAAAATGTATTTAGATGACAGTGGTTTTGGTCTTTCAGGAATGTTGGCTAGAGTTCATCCATTTTTTTTCTAATTATATCTTCAAGGCAAACAACGCCTTTCATGTCAAACACAGTTTTTCATGGAAAACATGTTGCAAAAGAGGAAAAGGAGAAACTGAATACACTTATTATTGTACACACTTTCAACTATAAACTTTAAGAAACCATGAGTATTGAAAAAGAAACAACAGAGAGCTAAATAATTTGACGATACACTTCTTGATAATAGTCCTATACATTAAGTACATGTTCAGTGAAAAAACCTTTCTAGGAATCTTACATTTAAAAATTAGAATCATCCTTAGGTATATATTTAAAGTTTTCATTTAAAACTATACTATTTCGCTCTAGAATTTTAGTAGTAGATTTATTTATATGATAGTTTAAAGTGACACAGTTTCAGCAGAGGTATAAAATTAATAAGATGCTTGTGTGTATATTTGGTAACAGAAATAAAAATGCCTTAAAATTCTCAAAATGGAATACTCAAAGATACATCACAGAAAAATCAAACATATTGGAAAGTAAAAAACATGAGAATATGTAAAATCTTGGGATTTTTAAGTGTTTAATGCTACTTTTATTTTTTTCCTAAAAGTTCAAAGAAAAATTGAGTATCTCACAGCTATGTCCCCTTTAGAACTATGTGTACATAAAAGCTGAGAAGGAGGAAGGGAGGGAAGAGAAGGAGAAAGGAAAGAAGAGATAAATTATACGCATGACATAGAACACAAATATTTCATATAAAGACTACAGAATTACTCAGTATTTTATTTAATACAAAATATTTCAGATTATCACTTCTGCTTTGAAAAATTGAAATCTGGGCAAATAAATTCCACATATTGATATAGACTAAAGCTAGCTAACAGACACATAGAAGCCTATTACATTTTTCTCCCCATTTATGTAAGACTAAACTTTTCCATATTGTAATTAAAAATAATAAGAATAGATTTTGAAATGTGTTAAGATCTAGGGATTTTCTAGACCATCTCTCTGTGACTTTCCAAAGGCATCAGAACATGTGCTGAGATAATTGTTCTATCCATTTTCTGCTGTGTTTTAACACTGAAGCAAATAGTGTATGTTTGTAGGGGCAAAATGTAAAATAAACAAACCAAAAATAAATAACTTCTTTTCCTCTCAGATCTGGTGTGCATCATGATGGATATTTTATTCTGCTGCCTGAATCTTTAACAATATCTTAGTGTTTTAAACACATTTTGTTTGTATTTGTATGCTTGTGTTTGAGACAAGATTGCACATCTGTTGTGCAGGCTGGTCTCAAACTCATTATGTAGCCAAAAGTGGTCTCTGAATGTCTGATCCTCCCACCTCCATCTCCCAAATGCCTCAGTCACTCCGTCTAGCATGCACAGTACTGGGGATATAAGCTAGGACTTCTCGAAGGCTAAGCAAGTACTCCTCCACTGAGCTCCACCTACCTCCAAACATGCTTTGTATTTTTTCTCCAGTTTAGAATACTGCACATGGTTATTAAACCTGACAATTAAGAGCTTTGTCTGAAAAATCTAGCTCTAGTGTGTATGTACCTTGATCACAAAAGCCAAAAAATACTTTAATGTGTTGGAGAATGTTATTCAGTGGTAGAGCATGTGCTTAGCATATATGAAATTCTGGCCTGACTTCCAGAAATACACACACACATACACACACACACACACACACACACACACACACACACACAGAGAGAGAGAGAGAGAGAGAGAGAGAGAGAGAGAGAGAGAGAGAGAGAATGAATGAGAAAAAAAGAAGAGGGAGGAAAGGAAGGAGAGAGAAAGGCCAACTATGAATTTTAAAAGAACCCAATCTTTGAAGAAAAGATAAATAAATAAAAATAAAATAAGTAATCATCATTTATTTATAGTTCTGGAAAGTTTTTTAAGAATATCCTTAGTTGGAGTTGGAAAGATGACTCAGCAGTTAAGAACACTGGCTGCTGTTCCAGAACACCTAGGCTCAATTCTCAGCACCCACATGGCAGTTCACAATTGTCTGTAACTCTAGTTCCAAGGATTCTGACACCCTCACACCAAGGCACATAAAATTAAAAATAAATAAATAAATAAGCAAACAAACAGATAAACTATGAAAAAACTTTAAAGAGAATAGCATATTTCATTAGCATAGAGAAGTATTTGCTTACATAAAAATCACCAATGACCAAAGAGATTGGAAAACATAGAGAAAAGTAAACTTTCAGCTAAGTCTTTCTGCCAAATAATGATTAACTGAAAATGAAGATAGCTCATAGTTCAAAGCAGTATATATTAACTGTAAAACATAGTCCAGTTTTTAAAGTAAAACACATGCAAAGAGTTTATAAGGCATTTCTGAGTGAAGCAGGAAGTGGTTTTTAAAGCTCAAACTAAATTAAAAATCAACAACAACAATTTTTACTTAGAGAATATGGTCAGCTAGTCAGCAGAACAGGCTGTGATGGCAAACAGAAGGAATCTAGTGCTTTGCAGGAACGTAGGCCAGCAGTGAAGGCAGCAAGACATACACACATAAAGTTACACACACAAATGCTGATGAGGGTCAGCCTTGAGCTGGTGGCTCTCTAGAGAGGAATGTATTTGACATCAGAATGGTGTGGGAATGTGAACATTTTACAGTGAGCACTTACCCACGGCATGGCCATGGGTGTAGCTTTCCCAAGTCCACTGTGAACACTGTCTCCTTCCTTTCACAGGACACCTGTGAAGGGAATTTAGAATTTCGAGAAGTCTCTTTCTTCTATCCTTGTCGGCCAGAAGTTCCTGTCCTTCGGGACATGTCCCTCAGCATTGAGAAAGGGAAGACTATAGCATTTGTTGGGAGCAGCGGCTGTGGGAAAAGCACATGTGTTCAACTACTGCAAAGATTTTATGACCCCGTGAAAGGACAAGTGGTAAGCTGAACTTAAAACACCTAAGCTGAATGTTAGTGGCAAACCCTTAAATGTGCAGGTAAGCTTAGTAGAGCAAACACAAAGCCAAATAAATAAACAAAGCAACTCTGTTTTGCTCTTACCCAAGGAAACAGCAGCCCCACAACACAACTGGTGCGTAAGACTTTGAAATTGACAATGACCCAGAACCAAGCTTTCCCGACAGCCTCCTGACAGCCTCAGTTCTTATCTTAGAAGCTGTAGAATTCTTTTGGAATATGGATGGACATTATCACTGCACCCTACCTGTTCTGGCTCAAGAGCCATAGTGGTCTCCACCCTTTGGCTGATCTCACTGGCCTTCCATATTCTCAACTGTCAAGACCATTTTGTGGGGAGGGGAGAGTGGGGGGGTGGACTAGGCTAAGGCTTTCTCCAAATCAACCTCCACTAAGCTAAGAGTCCTAATCTTAAAAAGAAACAAACTCTTGCTCTTTTGAACCCAAGGATTACGTTTTTGACCTTGCTTGTATCTATCTTATGTGCCTCATGTTCTGTATTCCTATTACCCTCTCCCACCACTGCATCTCTCCTCTCCTCCCGATTCTTATACACACGAAGCTTGCATCTTGACCCCTCCCTTATACAATAAAAACTATAGTTCTCTAAAAGTAAAAGGTTGTCATGTTAATCTTTATTCTCCTATAACTTATAGTCTTTTTCCACTATAGCGTCTAAACAAACATCTGGAAAACAGTTGTTCATAAAGCTCCCTTGAACTAAGTGGCATCCGTCTGTTTTCAGGCAGCATACATACTCCCTCCTTGAAACCAAAGGAAAGTGGTTCCCCACCAAGCAAAATCATGGTTTAACACCACCAAAGCCCTTTGTGATCTGGCTCCTGCCTCCCTCTCCAAACCTCCCCTCCCTCTCCCTCTCACTGTGTGCTGAACATCCATCTCCACAGCTTGTGTGCCTTTTTTCTTGTTGTTTCTCCACCTGCTCGTTATGACTCAAGTTCTACCTGTGTCTCATCTGGCATAGTCCCAGAGTTCCTTCCCATGGCATCCTAGATGCCCTTTGCCTCAATCCTTCTCTATTCTATTACTCTGTCTTCATATCACCTTCTCTTTCTGAGTTGCTAGGTGCGTGTATCTGTCAGCTACAGTACAGACTCTCAGGGTAAGGAGGAGTTTTGCACTCTATTACTACTTCCCCAGTACCTAGAGCCCCAGGTACATAGCAGGCATGCTCATCAAACAGCAGATGAAGTATCTATGTGAATGAATATATATGGCCCAGAGCCAAGTGCCCATCTCTAAAGGTAGACTTCTGTATCAAGCAGCCAGCTCTCTCATTGGGGATCAGTAATGGATTGGGGATCAGTAAGTGTTGTTTTACTTGAGGGGGAGGTCAATCATTTTCTATATGACTTCAGGACAGAATACTAGGTATACTCTAGTCTCTGGGCATATCCCTGGAACCTGTGGCCATTCTAGAAGTATATATATCAGCCTTTCAGTAAGCTGTAAGCTGGGAGCTCCTATCCAGCATATGATTTATGAACCTTCTTTTGGCAACATATACTTCAAAAAATAGCTTGAATTCCTAGGTTTCTTGTTATGATTTGTATATGTATGAATAGTGTGAAGTGTAACATGACACAGTTGTTAACAAACTAGTCTGCACTCTGCTCTGGCAGCTGCTTGACGGCATTGATGTAAAAGAATTGAACGTGCAGTGGCTGCGTTCCCAGACAGCCATCGTCTCGCAAGAGCCTGTGCTCTTCAACTGTAGCATCGCTGAGAACATTGCCTATGGTGATAACAGCCGCATGGTGCCCTTAGAGGAGATCAAAGAGGTCGCAGATGCAGCCAACATCCATTCTTTCATTGAAGGGCTCCCAAGGGTAAGGAACCAGCTGAAATTTTGAGCTACAAAGCGAGTGCTAATTTTAATGCAGTCTCACATAAAGATAGATGCAAAAAACAAACCTGATATTTTTGTGTATTTTTTTCCAAGCCTACTAGCCATAATGCACTGGACTAACTTTGACTTGTAACATCTTTATATGCCTGCAGTCTGCCTTGGTGCAGATATGGTGATAAAACATAATAGTGTCACTTTGAAGTAAATATTTGGGGAAGAAATAAAAATGAGCCCTGTAGTTTACTTCATTTTCCTCAGATAGATTTTTCTTTTAAAGACAACGTCTCCTCTCTCTGTGGTTCTAGTTGATCTGAAACTAACCATGTAGACCAGACTATTCCCTAACTCCCAAAGATCCACCTGCCTCTGCCTCTGAAGTGCTAGGATTAAAGTTATGTGCACCACTACACCTGCCCAAGAATAGATTTTTGTGGGTAAAAGAGTAGCTCTCATCTGCCCCAGGGCTCAGGCTGCTGGGGAGGCACCGCGCTTACCCACGTCAGCGCCAGGCAGGCATCAGGCTATGGGAAGCTGTGGGACCCAGCTCCAGGGGTGAGGGAGCACAGTCTGAGGTCCCGGGGGACTGCTGGAGGCAGGAATGGGGTGGTCCCAGGCCTGCAATGTCAGGTTCTCTGACTATTGGGCACCCAGACGCTGCTGGGAGTCGGAGAAGAGCTGAGAACTGAGTGGGGGCCCTCGGGCTGGATTTTGCTCCTGGCCAATTCCGGCTGGGTTCCTCGGGGAGGAGAGAGTCCTTGGCTTGTTTGGCAGGCAGGAGGCTTGGCTTGGTAGAGGCCATGACTAAGAGCGCTGAGAGGCCTCTTGTGGGAGATTAGATGCGGCTCTTTAGATGAAGACCTGTTCCATTGCTCCCCACGGTGAATTCTGATGAGAAGAGATAGTCCATGGTTTTAAGACATTTATTGTCATGACGGAAAGTTGATGAGTTAAAAACCATACCCCACTTTCTCAGGGCAGGCCTGAGGTTAAATACTTTTTGCATGGAGGAATGCCTGGGAAGGAGAGCTTAATTGGCTAAGCCCTTCAGGCCTTTACATACCTTATTAAAATGGAGATCTGTCTTGAGGTCACATCCTCTACCTGTGGAGGGGCTTGGGGCGTTGCCCTTATGTGACTGATGGCCATAGAGTGGCAAAATACCTACGTCCCTTGCAGGGTCACCTGCAGGGTCACCAGGGTTTCAAACCTAGCTCAACCAAAAACCAGGCTGCCTTTCACAGTCCAACAGATTCTCTTATTTGTCTTTTGGGGTTGGCCTCAAACTCAGAGATCTGCTTGCCTCTACCTCCCAAGTTCTGGGCTTAAAGATGTACCCATCACCACCCACAAGAATAGATTATCTAATGCAAACAAACTGATCTTGATATCCATCCCAGTCTGAGAACACAATATCTATGTAAAACTCTGAAAGATGAGGTCAGCTTGGCACATAATTCTCAACACAGCTGCATATACAGCAGGCACTGAAGGGTCTTCCCCAACATCTAGATTGTATCAATCTTAATTTCTCCAGGAATAATCTAGCAAATTTAACGGTTGCCACCCTGTCAGTTTCTGATGACTTATTTTACCTTTATTTCAAACTTTATGGATTCACCCATCTGCCATGTCCTGATGTTCAGATTCTGTACTTCCTACCCTCACCCTCATCCAAACAGTTATGAATTTATTTTATTTATGCAATACACAGCTACACAGTCTTGCTTTTTGTACGCCATCGAACTATTACTTAAGACAAATCAAATGCAATCTCATGCCTACAGAAATAATTGTTATGCAAAGAACATTCTAAATAATGAGCCCATGGAGATTATATGAGCAAAGACATGGCAAGAGACTATAGTGTACTCACAGAATAAGTGCTGCCCAGAGTAGTAACTCACACTTATAATTCCAGGACTCAGGAGAGTGAGGCAGAAGCCACTTGGGGTACTTAGCAAGACAACATTTCAAGAAAAAATGTCTGAAATAAGAATAGATACAGAGTGATGAGTATTTGGACTAGGGAGAAGAATATATGGACGTGTAGTATTTAATGAGCTTAAAAAGGTATGACTGAGCACTTAAATACCAAGTCTTAGATCCGGTTCCTGTAGCTTCCATAAAATGCCCTGAAGAAAGCAACTTAGGATAGAATTTAATTTGGGTTTCAATTCCAGGCTGCAGTCCACCACCTTGGAGAAGTCAAGGCAGCAGGAATCTGAAGCAGCTAGTCACTTTATATCTATATTCAAGAGCAGAGAACAAAGAATTAATGTGTACATACCTGTGCTCAGCTCCTTTCCTCTACTCCCACAATCCAGGGCCTCCTTCCTAGGGAATGTCACCACCCAGAGTGGGTTTGCCTTTCCACCTCATTTAACATAATCAAGGTAGTTCCCCACAGACATACCCACAAGCCACCCCAATCTAAGCAATCCTGTCTGGGACAACTTTCCCAGTGACTTAAGATTGTGACAAGTGGGTAATTAAGACTAACCATCGATCCGGGCAGTGCTGACACATACCTTTAATTCCAGCACTTGGGAGGCAGAGGCAGGTGGATTTCTGAGTTCGAAGTCTACAGAGTGAGTTCCAGGATAGCCAGGGCTATACAGAGAAACCTTGTCTCAAAAAAACAAAAAAAAAAAAAGACTTACTGAAGGATTGTAAATAGGGATAACATTTAGAACTGGACATTTACTAACCCAGAGGCATGGAAGTGGTGACATGGAGTGACAGAGATAAGGAGATGGGAGATCCATTATGGAAGTTTAGGGAATGGGTTCTTAAAGTCTAAATTCATAAGCATGCAGTACAAGATAAAGAAACAGATTTGAAAAGCACATGAACATGAAAGCAAGCTGGCTGTAATGGGGCATGTCTGTAATCTCAGTGCTCAAAAAGCAAGCTGGCCATAGTGGAGCAGGCCTGTAATCACAGAGTTTAGAAGGACCCTGTCTCAAAAACAAAACAAGACAAAACAAAACAACAACAACAACAAAAACATTAACAACAAAGTAAATAAAATGGAGCAGAATTGTAGAAATTGGCTCAAGATTGTTCAACAAGCAAAAGACTCTCCACACTAAGCGTCCTGCTGAGGCAAAACAGAAAGCAGTGGTCAGAGTCTCAAACAGAGAAGGGCAAAGAAATAGAGATTATTCATTCCTTTAAATTGGGCTTTAAAGCTTGCATAGGAGTTTTCCTGACAGGAAAGAATGAAACCCCTCTGAGCAGATAAAATAGCAATATGCACACACCTAAAGGAAGCTTTAGATACGAGGGGGATTTTTAAGATCCCAATGCATATGTCAAACAATAAAGAACTGAAGTGAGGCCAAAACAGAGCAGCACTCAATGTGGAAAGCTCCAGGCTAAAACATTTGACCTTTGTCTTAAAAGAAGTGGTATGCTTCTACATGTTTTTAGAAAGGGAAATGACATGGTCAAAAAAAGTTTTTTAGGATAGAGACATAGCTTAGCAGACAAGAACACTCACCATCAAAACAGAGGGCTAAAAAAGGTCAAAAAAGGGAACTACTTCTCTTAAGCTTGTCCTCTGATCTCAAAATGCAGACACAAAAAGTAAGTGATTTTGTTAAGATTGTTATTGTTTCTGATTATCTGTTATCCCTAAGGATGACATTTTTAAAGAATAAAAACACCTGTTAAAAGTAACCTTTTGGAGGGTTTGAAGTCCCAGGCCTGTCTGGGCTACATAGTTAGCCCAGAATCTGTGTAAAAAAGTAAAAAAAAAAAAAAAAAAAAAAAAAGTAGACATATAGAGAAATGGCTCAACAGTTAACACCTTAGCTATTCTTCCAGCAGACCTGGCTTCAATTCCTAGCACCCACAACTGCCTGTAACTCTAGTTCCTGTAACTCTTCTGACCTTCAAGGACATTGCATACTTGTGGTTCATAGACACACATTGCAGGCACAACACCCATACACATATAAGTAAGTAAGTAAGTACAAATAAAAGAGAGATTAGAGGGACATGGAGATCAGGGAGAGAGCTAGGTTTTTAGTTGGTCTTTCAGAAATCTAAGAGCATTATGGGTATAGTCACATACACTAGTAATTGATTAGGAGCTCAGGAGCAGCCTCAACTACATGACGAGTTTAAGACTGACTTGAGGCATTGGCTCAAAAAGAAATAGACAGAAGTACCCAGAAACTTCTGGTGAGGGCAGAAGCTTGTGTTAAAGCAGTGATAGAGACATCATGGAGACACTGAGAGGAGCAGAGTGTGACCATGAACACTTGGGTATGGCTACAGGTATGGGACTAGGTATGGGTAGGGCATAAATGCCAGGCTCTCTGACTTACATGCATCTAGTGAAGACTGCATCCAGCTATCTGGGGATATGATCACAGAGGGTTAGCATGAGATGGAAATCTCATTCTTCACCTGATGGTTTTAAATATTTTTAATTGTTTTGAACCGAGAAGCAGGGAGTATAAATTCATCTGTGTTTACTAACACTTTTCTTCATTATTTTCCCCTTGTGCTATAATTCTGAGGTTTTTTTTGAAAGAGCAGTTCAATTGGTAAGGTGCTTTGCTGGTATGCTCAATGTCCTGGGTTCAATCTGGCATCACCTAAATGGGGTCATGCTGGCACATGCTTATCATCCCAGTACTCAAGAGGTGAGAAAGAAGGATCATGAATTTAAGGTCATTGATGCCTATATAGGGAGTTCAAGCCCAACCCAGACTCACTCTATCTCAATAAAGAAAAAAAATAAGAGAAAAGAGAGGAGGGCGAGAATAGAAAGTCAGAAGAAATTCCTTCATAGAAGAATAACGGCCATAGGGTTCATAGGACTAAGAATAGATTTCAGGTGTGTCAGGGCACACCTTTCAAGAGTATTGAAATGTGAACTCTTTAGATGTCTCTGTCCCACAGTTGCTAATGTTCTTTGTTAACCTGCATGTTTCTGAGACAGAAATACAACACCCAAGTGGGACTAAGAGGCGTGCAACTTTCTGGCGGCCAGAAACAAAGACTGGCTATTGCAAGGGCTCTTCTCCGGAAGCCAAAAATTTTACTGCTGGATGAGGCCACTTCAGCCCTAGACAATGAGAGTGAGAAGGTAAACAACCTCTTCTTTCACGTCAAATGGGAGTGTGCAGTATCACAAAAAGGACAGATTGGGAAAATGAAGATCCAGTGGTGTAAGGAGGAGAGGGTTGAAGCTGGGCAACCAGGTTCTGAAAAGGTTTTCTCCTTTGAATTCATCTTAGAGCAAAATGAGTCAAAATCTGAAAGTATCTGACCAGTCAGGAAAAGTCCAAGGAAATGTTCTTGTCTAGTTTGTTCTTTTCCATTGATGCCAAATCATCTAGCAAAGGAAGAGTTTGTGTGTGAAGGAAGAAGTTGATGCAGGGAGAACATTCTTGTCATCTACCTTCCCAAACTTTTCCTGTGGTTAGAGCAAAATGAGAGGTGAGGGGGCACAGGTATGGAAATACAGGCTCTTGGTTTCAAGCTTGGGACCATCTCCTTACCTGTATAACCATTCCATTCACACACATTTTTGTAAATGCTCTTCCAACCCGGTCCTACCTTAGTATTTTTTCCATTTCTATCTGGCAGAGTGGATATTTCCCAAACTCAGGCAATAAAAAAAAGAACATCATTAGATGTTCTTAGCAACTGAGCTTAGGCATGCTTAAGAAGATCTACCCCAAACTGAAAGTCACTTAGTCTTTTTTTCTTCCAGGTGGTCCAACAGGCCCTTGATAAAGCCCGGAGAGGGAGGACCTGCCTAGTGGTGGCTCACAGACTGTCCACAATACAGAATGCAGATATGATCGTAGTTTTGCAAAATGGAAGCATCAAGGAGCAGGGAACTCATCAGGAGCTCCTGAGAAATGGAGACACATACTTTAAATTAGTAGCTGCACATTAGTAGTAATGGAGAGTGCACAGTAATTACTTGGCCTGCTCTAGACTCTTACTACATAGTCAATACCTAGAATCAGACTTGCTCTGTTCAAGTGTCTTCTCTTTAGATTTTTAAAAGTAAAACAAGGGGACTGGATAGGTGGCTCTGTGTTTCAGAGCACTGGCTGTGATCTTCTGGGGGAGCTGGGTTTGATTCTCAGCATCCACGTGATAGATCACAACCACCTGGAACTCCAGTTCCACAGGATCCACTCAACTATTCTGGTCTCTGTAGGTACCAGGCACACATGTGGATGTCCATATGTGCAAGCAAAACACACACACACACAAACATATATATGGCTGTACTGGAACTCAGTCTGTAGACCAGGCTGGCCTCAAACTCAGAAATCTGCCTGTCTCTACCTTCCAAGTTCTGGGTTTACTTCCAAGTGCTGGGTTTAAAGGCGTATACCACACAAAACTTATTTTTTAATTAATTAGAAAAAAAATCAAACCAAATGTTTAGAAAATTTACCTGGAGAAAGTGCCTGTATCTCTTATTTCATAAACATATCCTAATGCATTTTCTTGTAAACAGCTTTAGGCAAAAGAAAGGCATTTCTTTATTGAAGTACTGTGATAAAATTGCAGAACATCATCTAGTTGGAAGGTTTCAGCTGAAAGGGTAAGATGCAGCGAGTTAGGCACGTAGCACTACAGAGTATCTTTAATTGGGAAGACAGCTTTGCAGCATATCAGCAAACTGTCTGTGCCTCCTTTTTCTCTAGACTATAAATATTCAATTTCTAAAATTCTGTTATATCCCCTCATTGGGCAGGGGTGAGAGAGTTTGAAAGTAGCACAGGGTAAAGTAGCCACTAAGGGGAGATGGCTCCTGATTCCTCCAGTTAGTACAGAGCCTCACATGACTAGTCCTTCCTGAAGATTCCATTCCAAGCTTTGGGTGTTCAGTATGAAGCATTGGCTTACTGAAGTATGAACACTGACTAAAAATAAAAGATCCTCCTACTGCCTGCATGTGAAAATTGCTTCTCTGTATTGGATCAAACAATTTATTTAAATTCATACGTACTTAATAATATGTAATATATGATTTACAAGTTCTATATAAATAGAAATATTAGTTAACTGAGTCATAGTTTCCACTTACTTGAATGCATAATATCATCTTTAGTCCCCCTCTTTTTAAAATTATTTTGCTAGGATATATTAGTTACGTGTAGTAATGGATGTCATGGTGACATCTTCATACTTAACATTTTCACTTCCTACATACTTTGATCACATTCATCACATGTCACCCTAGCTTGTCCATCCACTTATGCTGACCCTCTTCCTAACCAGTCCATTTCTGCTTCCATGTCCCTTTGTGTGTTATACAGTGACTTTAATAAGGGGTTGTTTTCAGGAACTCAAGTGAGGGACTACAAGAACATGGGCAACTTACCCACTAACAAAGAAATGTCACACACACTCAGCAACCACTTACTGCCTATAAACCTCCAGAGAGCAGCAGCAACTTATGAACCCTTCTCCTATATCATCAGAATGTTGATGGGACAATTTTGTGCAGATCTCAGATGTCAAAGCTTTTGACATTTCAAATGTGCCAGGGCCACAAGAAGAAGAAAAAAGAAAATCTGAAACTAAGATAAGGGATTGAACAGAATTCTCAAAAAGAAGAAATGCAAAGGCTAATAGATATTTTTAAGTTTCCATCATCATTAACTACCAAGGAAATACAGATTAAAACTATGTCAAGAGTGAGAATGGCTATCATCAAGACAACAAAATATGGCAAATGCTGGAAGGCAGTATAACCTGGAACAACCACTATGGAGATCAGTAAGCCTCAAACTCACGATCCTCTTGCCTCAGCACCCTAGTTTTGGGATAACAGTGTGCACCACTGTCCTCTTTGCTGCTCTTAATTATCTTCTATTTACAATGTCACAACCAATGTCTCTGAGTGCTTTCAGCCAATGGTCTGAAATCTTGTGGAAAAGAATTTGAACCATTTATGTACTATTCCACCTTTTAAAAAAATACAAAACAAAAATAGGCATGAGATTGAGAACCAGAAGCATTGTTTAGAAATGTTGACACTGACTGCCTTGTGGCTATTTGGCCCACGTGGGCAGACAACCCTTGGTAGTTTCTCTGCCCAGAGCAGCTTAGACAGGAAGAAAGAGAAGTGTGGTATGAATACATTGGAGCCCAGAGCAGGAACAGCCTAGGTTCAAGATCTGTAATTCCCATTGGGTGGGCAAGTACTTACAACTACTTACCCCTGAGCTTGTGGGCACTCACCCCATACAATAGATATAGATGACATAGATAGATATAGATATGGATATGGATATAGATATAGATATATTACTGTCCTTTCTCACTTGTAACCCTTCTCATTTTCATCAGTGCTTTACTTCTAATGATTGTGAAGGACCCACAGGCAGCATTCTCCTAAGTAAAGCTACTGTTGTTTCCAATCTGTGAGGTTTTTAGTTAATGAAGGGAGAAAGTAAGTAGAGACCAGATCCTTTGTAGGGGCAACCATAGTTGAAATGTCTCTAATAGTTTCCTACTCTGTATTTCTCTCTCTCTCTCTCTCTCTCTCTCTCTCTCTCTCTCTCT
>NW_022196912.1:131756564-131764120 GCF_008632895.1 Mastomys coucha | reverse complement strand
TCTCCCTCTCCCTCTCTCTCTCCCTCTCTCTCTCTCTCTCTCTCTCACACACACACACACACACACACATACACACTTACTTTACTAAATACTGACTCAAGTAATGAAATATTTTTAAAATTGGGGTGTCCACCAGTAATAGCTCAAAATGACTTGAGCACTAAGGCATTAACTTAGACAAATTAAAGCATTTGGCAAATGATATACAACCCAGTATAACCCTAGCCAGAAAATGTAAACCCCAACATTCAGTCCTACTCTGGAAGTAGAACAATACTCCATGGTTTTTCTCTTTGATGGTTATCATCTTCATTTAAAAACAGAAAAAAAAAACCCACCATAGTCACATAAGATTTAACCCTCCTTTGTCTACATTTATTTTTGCTAAAGTACACTATTGAACCAGAGATCAAATATTTCTGAAATGAGTCCCATCTTAGTGCATCCTACAAATGTAACAGCTCCCTCCCCAACTGGAGTCCAGTGGTCCCAACATTATCTTGTTTGTTTTTGTTTTTGTTTTGAGACAGGGTTTCTCTATGTAGCCCTGGCTATTCTTTCTTATTAAAACAGTGTGTGTGTGTGTGTGTGTGTGTGTGTGTGTGAAATTCAGTAATGGTGTGACTTAAGGCTGATTCAGCCACTGTTTGTTGGAGTATAAACTGCTTTGTCCTTCTTGGAAGAGTAATCTGATCATTTCTACCTAGGAACTTTATAATAATGTCCTTATCTCACAGTAATCCATACTTTTCTAGAGTTTTAAAAAATTAATCAGAAGTTTAATGTATCTGATAGCCCAGGTATGCATCTGGCAGAGTACCCGCCTAACATGCACAAGCCTCAGAGTCTGATAGCCAAGGACTGCATACACCAGGCATGATGGTGTATACCAGTCCTGAAATTGCAGCACTGGAGAGGCAGAGACAGGTCATCCTTTCCTACACAGGGAATGTAAAGGCAGCCAGGGCTGTATGAGACCACATCTCAAAAACAAACCAGAACAATACAAAGTAGTAATTAAGGATGGCCAATATATCACTGTGCATATAGATCATGTGAGAGGAAAACTAAATGTTCAATATTAGGTGAGTGCGTAACATTTTGAGATATGTAACTTTAGCTGTTTAAGATTAGAATTTTTAACATAAGAGAAAATTATTTTGATATTAGTGAAGAAAGAAAAAAGTGCACAGTAAAAAGTTTATGAAGACACAATTATGTTCAGGAAGTGAAATGAAGTCAGCTTCTATCTATAATTTTTTGTGTATTTCAGTCAGCACCTGATTGTCCCTAAAAAAGAAAATAGAGTTTAAATTTTTCATTAGGACTGAAGATAAGATTTAGCATCAGGACACCTGCTTAGCGAAAGGAGGCTCTAGAAATTTAAAAAGCAAGCAAACAAAATAGATAACTTTTATTGAAGTATAAACCTCTGGTTTAGTATAGCAGTGGGAATACTTTTAAAAAATCTGCATTTATACATGAATGCCTTTCTTAGCATCCAAAGAAGTAAATATATTTTTAAATTACTAATCCAAATGTATAGCTAATTGATTTTATAACTAAAGTAGCAGTTGGAGAGAAGTAGGGTCATTTATGGGAGCATGCATACTATTTAGCATCCCAAGGAGTGCTACCACAGACTGAGTTCCCTGAACTTAAAAATCCCTGAACTTCCCACCTTCCAGTTCCTTCAGAATCTGGTTATGGCTGGGTCTCCTAGTAAAAGTGGAGTTTAAGGAGTATCTCTCTTTGAAGCCCAGGTCTAAAGAGTACCCTCAGTCTATGTGTAAAAGGCTGTGTGTTGTTCTTTCTGATTAGCTGGTGGACAAACATGGTCTGTTAATTCCATTCTTGCTTCCTCAGATGTGCTACATATGGCAAGATGAACAGCCTGTTAAGTAGCAAGGTCTTTATCTAACTCTCCCTTATTAGTACTGTGTATAAGCCACATAGAATTTTACTCATTTCTGGAGATACTCATAAACAGCAATTATCTCAAGAGAGGAAGCTATCAAAAAATGAAATTAATAGCAAAAATAAGCCACAGGCAAGTAACTGGTTACATAAACATAAGGAATTGCTTTTAGAGATGGTGTCATGAATCAATGGATGGATACGGTATCGATTTCCTACAGCCATATTTTCACAGAAGGAAAAAGAAACTCTCCTGAGACAGAGAACTTTCACATGTAACTGTTTGGTTACGATTTATGCAATACCTTGCAAGTGAGAGTTTTGAGGCTTCTCTGAGTCCACCTTTGAACAATTACAATGAGAGCAAATCAGCCAGAGGTGAGTGTAACAACACAGGGAGTAGAATGTTCAGGACAAAACTTCAAATACAGAATCAAAACTGGAAGGACTGAACACATTTCAGGTGCCTTCTATTTGCAACTTTAGTATCAGGAAGTGTAGAGTGGCTGACCAACAAGTCTCCAGCTATTTCTCTTCTAAACTAGGTAGGTGTGGTTTCTTAGTCAGCCGGGCTAATGAATAACAACAGCACAATGGATTGCAAATGAAGACACACAAAATAGTAAAAAGAAAATTCAATCACACAAGTTCACCCTCCAGGTAATGAGCAATCCTAACATTTCACATCCTAATTCTTTTTAAAACAACACAAAATATTGTCCTTTCTAATTTTTTTATTATATTTCTTCTAGTTATATGAAAGATATTCTAAGTAAAATATATTTTCCCATTTGCTATAGTCTTAATTAAACAAGACAAAAAAACATACATTTTTTTTCAATGTAAGAGACATACTGAGAGAAAGAAACAGAGCCAGAGAGAAAGAGACAGAAAGACAGAGAGAAAGAAAGGGGCCCAACTTTTAAATATGTTGTTCTCTGACAAACTTAATTTTGAAAACAAACTTAGCCTAAAAAATAATTCAGAAAATAAGGAGATAAATGAATGAAATCATTAAATTATTTGTATTTTAGTCACTATAATAAGGAAAATAAAGTCACTTCAACATATAAAATTTGTAAATTTTAATAATAAATAGAATGCTGCTAAAACTCACATTTAATCATTCGAAGTAACAATATTAACCATTAAGATTTTAATCTGGCTGTCCACACATGAAATAAAACATAGAACTAAACTAAATATATTCTTAATTTTTTTCTTTTTATTTAGGCCATGGTAGAGAAGAAACCATAGAAATTCTGTATACCACCTAAGATCCATAACCAATAGTTCACCTTTAAGTGAATTTTAAAATATTCATGCTTCCAGAGCATAAAATAAGAAAAGAAGTCACAGCCCTAACTATCATTTTTCTTCCACTAGGAATCTACCACCACCTTGTTGTGAAAGTAGCTCCCTGCAAAGCAAGTAGAATTTTAAGAATGGAAAAACTTCACTAAATCTAACTTTCAGGATATTCATACTAAAACACACAAGTAAACATGTCACTGGCAATGCATTTCATTTAATAATTACATACTAAGTAAAGCATGTCATGCCTCCTACAAAGTGTATATACCAGAATGTCTATATAGCATGATGTTCTGTTCCCAAAATATTTATTAAGTGGTTTAATTGCTCTCCAGTCATTAATATAATACTTAACTATGATATTGCCTAAAATATGTTAATGCTGAGGACATGGGAATTGTAATGTATGTGTGTACCTTACCTAAACTTAACTCCCACAGTTTTGAGTAACATAAATATTCTTTGGGAGAAATACCCAAACTGACTTTATTTCAAAGTATAAAAGTTAGTAAATTGTAACCCAATAAAGCTCACTCTTTTAATTAAAGTTGAGATATTTCTAGCATAATGCTGCAAAGATTATTTTCAAACAGATGAGAAGTTCACATGTTTAACACAACAATCTTGTTAAAACACCACTAAATCAATGAATATATCTTTTAAATACATTTCCAACAGCCACAAAGATGGCTAAAGTGAATGGAAAAGAACCAACTTAGGGAAGGGGTGGGGGTGGGGGTGGGGGTGGAGGAGCTGAAGTAAGGAACAGGTATGCAAGAGAAATGAGTACTGATCAACATAGGAGCAAGAACACAACTTCCTGAAATGATGAGAAATCTGGTGACAGGGTTCCTGGGTAATTAGGGTCATTAAACTGGGTACAGAATTGGGCAGTACAAATCCTTTACTTTCAGCTGAATTAGACAATTACCTGAACTCTCGGAATGGGGAGACCATCTACTGTTTTTCTTCTGTTTCAGGGCTTAAAATGAACTGGCCCAAAACTTGAAAGCTAGGATTGGTTCCCCTACAGACATAAAGGTAACCCAAGGTGAAATATTGAATGTTCCCAACATTCACACAGAGTTCAGGGTGAAGTGAGCATAATGTAAATCAACTCATTGTTTAGGCCCTTTCAAATGGGTTGCCAAGAGAGAGGAGAAAACTTGATAAGCAGGCTCCAGTTTCTAAGTGTTGATTTAGAAATCTTGAAGCTTGTGGGAGCTCAATTCATCTAAGGGAAGAAACTTAAAGAAAGGAAACCAAACAAGGAAAATGATGTGGAATGCAGCACTGGGACAAATGGAGTACAAGGAATTTTCTTAATAATAATAATAGAAAAAAAAAAAAGCAAGAAAGCCTCCATTGTGCTTTAGGTGACAAATTTAGAATTCTTTTATTTTTAGGTTCAGGGTCTAATTTCCTTTTGATATTTACAGAGTCCAACTGTTGACAATTATTATCAAACTTGGCAAAAGATTAGATTAAGTCTCAAAGATTTAGTCCTCTTCAGTTAAGTAGCATGGGACAGCAAAGGCATTTTTTCTTCCTTTGAACATTCTGTAGTGGAGAACCCATTTAAATTGTGTGGGTGCAGAACTGGGTGGCTTCAAAACACCAGTGATCACATCACCTTTGAAGAGCTCAGTTGCTCCAGGCCTCCTTCTTTTGGCCATCAAGAAAAATGGCCTTTTTGCAGACTGCTGCCCCAGCTTTTGCCGGTGTCATATTTGTCACGGCATATGTATACATATGTATATATTTAAGATCATATATATATATATATATATATATATGTGTGTGTGTGTGTGTGTATGTATACATATATATATGATCTTTAAAGTATTGATTGTTTCCATTTTTTAAAAATCACCAATAAAACTTGAATGTAAGGGAAAAAATAACACTGCTTAGCAGAGGCAAGAAAAATAAAAGTAGAAATGTCCTAGATTATCTCCAGGGGGATTTGAAAGACACTTGTGGCTTACTTGAGAAGCTTCATTTAGCATTGAACATTCTGTTACTGGTGACAGCACAGTGGGAATTCCCACTCCAACAACCCATGAAATGTTACTGCATAATTATTCACCTTCTGAGGCCCATTAGAACTTATCAGCAGAGAAAGAAATTTAATTTAAATTCACCCCTCTGTGCTACAGAATGGCAGGGACATGAGATCAAAGCACAAAGCTCTGTCCTTCAGTGGTTTGCAACACCTAGGCACAATAGGGTGAGAGAAGGCAGCATTCCAGTGTTTCCTGGCTTTCCGGACCTGAGGGGGTGGGGGAGGGGTGAGCTTGCGTCACCAGCTGTTTCAGGGAGGAGACTGGTGCTCTGAAGGGGGAGTTGTCAATTATGTTCTAGAGCTGCGGGTGGCCAAGTACCTGCCTGTGCAAACCACTTTGCTTGTGTTGGGCACTCTAAACACCAAATAAAGAACCTTTCCTTCCCCACAATAGGTAGGGAGTCAATGGAAATAAGGATTTTTAACTACAGAAGTAACTATGAGAACTCTGTTTTGCACAGGTGTGCATCCCGGAGTGCTTCCCTGTTAGTGCTTAAGAAGAGTTTCGACAAAGCCGCAGTCTGAGGGTGCCTCATACAAAAGCAGAATGGTGCACAGGCGCCATCAATAATCTTCAAATGTGTTCCTTGGTACAAGGGTACAAAGTAGATCCCAGTTAACACAAGCACCCATAGGTCTAGGGCCTAGAGGGGTCTACAAAAGTCAAATGCTGGCTCTTTTCCTCAGACAGTCTGCATGCATGCTGCAGGAACAGTCTCCAAATAAGGGTACGCTTTCAAAACGATTGATCCTTCTCCTGGGTCTTTTAAAATATCACCAAGATACGGCCTGGAGAAGATTGCTATCGTGCCCTAGTACCCAGTTGGCCAAAGAATAGAGTGGGAGAGCAGAGAGAATGAAAGTAGTAGTAGTAGTAGTGGTAGTAGTAGTAGTAGTAGTAGTAGTAGTAAAATAAATAGGTGAGTTTTGGGTACAAGGCTTTAAGAAAAGTTTATTTTTGCTCAAGGTACCATGAGTCTGTACCTTCCTACCAACTCTCTTTTCTGCTAGGTGGCTAAACTTATTCCTAAATCCAAAAACAAGCAGGCAGACAAAAACAAAAAACAAAAAACAAAAACAAAAACAACAACAACCCAAAACCAAACAAATAAAAAATCGCCGCAAGCTTTCTCTGTGAGCCAGACTCAGTGGCAAGGCGGTTTAGGGAAGAGGGATGCTGATGGAGCCCAAGGTCAGGCTGGAGAGCCGCGGGCTCGAGACTCTGCAGCGCGGTCGCGTGGCACAGGGTGGCGCTCGCTGTCCGCGCAGAAGGTTCAGGCGGCCGCCAGCCTTTGTGTGCGCCGGGAGCCCAGAGAGTTCCAGCAAAACCGCCAGTCACCTCAGGCTTCCACTGCTACCCGGGAGCAGCCGGCGCCAGTGGAGCTTAGCAGCTGGAAGCCTTTCTGGGGCGGCTGGTGATCTTTCCGAGGGCTACCTGCATATAAAGAACGCTAAGTCGTATGGGATGAGTTGGGAATAAAGGGGGCGGCGGCGGAGAATGACTAGGAACTCTTCCCTAGCTTCCCTGGTTGTTTCCAAAGAACCAGGAAAAATGGGGGCCGGGCGGAGAATTCAGCAGAGCAGGGTAACTTCCAGTGAGCCTTCAGCAGAACTTAAGGCCAGAGCAGTCAAACTGGGGAGTGGACTGCAAACAAGAACCCAACTATTCGAGCTTTAAAAGATGGCTTTAAAACTAACTATAAGGGACTGGTTTGTAGAGAACGCATTATGCCTAAGGCTAGGTCACCCCAAGCCCTCCTCTGTTCCCAGGGTTCTAAGAGTCCCGACTTTCCTCAGGAATCAAAGCCAATGTAGAAACCTGCTTCTCTGCTGCCAATAGACCCCAAAGAAATTAAATTAAATTAAATTAAATTAAACACGCGTCCAGGGACTAAAATAAAATAGGCTCTTTTCCTCCCACCTAGCAGCAGGGAATCAACGTTCAGCTCCCAGGGAGAGACTACAAGGTGGCCGTGCGCTCTTCCCCAGGAACCAGCGGCTAGAATCCAGGACACCCAGGGATTACTAGCTTTCCCCTGATCCGGAAGCATGAAATAGGGGCACAAGCAAGTTCTGCGTCTTGGTTTTTTAAGTAACAGCAACCACTGTATTAAGCAAAATGCTTTGGAAGACAGCACTCCGATTGTGGCCGAATGAATCTCAAGAGTACAGCATTGCCCTCTTACACAACATCTCTCCAAAGTCTGCAAAGTCAGTCGTAGAGTTTTAAGGCTATTTTGGAAAAGGAGCACACGGGGGG
>NW_022196912.1:131697770-131756554 GCF_008632895.1 Mastomys coucha | reverse complement strand
GGGGGGGGGTACCTGGACCTGTAGCTATTTTAGTAAGAGGGAGGAATAAATAGAAATGCCTGCTTAGACACAAACATTTAAAAAAGAAGAGCAGAAAAAGTTAAAACCATACTTATTCAAAAATACTGGAATCAAATCAGTACCTCATTTATAAGAAAAACAAATGAGTAGAATTTAACTCTATTTTCTTAGGCAGCCTGAGGATATTTAAATCTACACTTTTACCCTAAACATGTTTGCTTTAATTTACCAGTCACTCCCCTCCCAATCCTCTGATTTGTGAAGCAATCTTCTATAACAAATAAAACATTTATTCTCAATAAAATTTTTCATTCAGTAACCTGATCAAAAGATCTACCGGGAGACAAAGTGCTGCTGGTGGAACTCTCAATCTGCTTAAGAAGCAGAAATCATGCTCATTACTGCTTCAGTGCTTCCTTGGAGGTTCCCTAGCTAAGGAGCCCAACTGAGAAGTTATGCAAAGACTAGAGTAACAGGGCAGTGGAGAGACTAGCCTACTCAGGAACACAGTCCAGTGTCTCTCGCTGTGGGGGAGCAACTATCACATCGGTTTAAATGAGGTATCCTGCATAGCATATCTTAGTTGATAAGTCAACCTTTACCAAATCAGTCGCATATCTAAGTGAGTAAGCTCTTCTAAAAAGAAAGGTGATAAAGACGCCAGGAGAAAGCAAGCAGGTGGGGAAGTGTTGAGGGAGGAACTAGGAAGGCTGTATAGCACCAACCGTAGGGGAGGGGGGTGGAGTGGGCGAAGTGCCTTCCCAGTCTCCAGAGGATGGGTTGATACACGCAGGCCTGACCTCTGGGTCAACAGCTAGTTTGACTCTACCTTGATCTGCAAGCCCGGAAGCTTGTCTTTGGTTCAAAGTGACAGCTACTCTGGCTTCATGGGAGTGAGTTTCTAGCCATTATCAGACTACACAGAGAAGAATCCCTTTTGTGTTTCATCTTCCTTCCTCCCTAAAGAGACATGATGGTGGCCTCCAAAGGGGGATTCTACCAGCTCTGTACTAAAGTAAGTTAGAAATACTGCTAACCAAAACAAACAACAAAATACTACTCCATGCCGAACAAAACAAACTAAAGCCAAGCTAGACTGTGAGGGAAGCTAAAGGAAGAAAGTGAAAGTTGGAACACCTACTAACACAAAAATAAGCCCCGCTTTCTGCACCCCAAAGAAATCATCTTCCAGACAGTATCCCTCCTTGGCACAACCTCTCAAATCAAGTATTCACTCCTATAAATACACCAAGCGCTGTCCTCTTACCTGTCTCTACATTAACTGTAGAACTGGCCTCTCCATATCCCCCCCCCCTGCAAGTTTCAACAAAAAAGAAACACTTAACTGTGTTCTGCATTATTCCTAGGGAAAAAAAGTGACAGAAACTGTTTTATTTTTCTTAGTAATTGTTTCTTAGAGCCACAGTATCCCAAAATAGCAAAAGTAACTTGTTTATCTAAAACCATAAGGGCATGAGGCCTGCATATGTGTATAGAGTGAACAACTTGATAAAGGCTACTACTTGAGCACCAACTCTATTATACAACATATTGAACTACAAATCCCTGATTGCTTTTACCCAGGCTTTATACAGTATTTATAACCCCTTGTATTTTTCATTTGTTTCTATGTATTATGGTTTTTTTACATAAATTTCAATGCAAATTTTTCAATTTAGGATGGATACCAAGACTGAACTGAGTGAGGAGCATGCAAACAGAAAGAAAGAAGCTAAACTTATTAGAATCTCAACACACTAACTTTTTATTAATTTTGATTCAAAATAATATTAATCTAATAGTGAAATAGTTTGATATAACATCAATCAACATTTAAAGTATACTATGTTTCAAAGTATGGCTCAAGGAACACCCATTGCTTAAATGCACTTAGACATAACAAGACAATGTTTTTTATTGGCATCATTGACACCTTTGAACAATAGCCTCGTAGATAGATTAAGGTTTAACCTTTCTTTTCTTTGGTGGCTGTTTAGAGACTTTTAAAGAACAGATAACTCATTTCAACAGGAATCTACTGATATTTACCTCTGCAAAATGTTTAGCTAAGACGTAGAATGCCAAAAACCAAGCTTTTGTTAGCTTGACACCCCCCCGCCCCCCCGTCTCCTAACAAAAGGTATCCCCAAACTATGTTTTATTTTAGATGTATTGATCTTTCATCTAAGTCTTGGCCTTTCAAATACTAAATGCAATCAAAGGCCAACAACCTGACTCCTTCTGAAGACTGAAAAGGAAGCAGCAACATGGAATTTCTTTGAATTGTTTGTGAATTACTATAAATTTTAAGAGATCAATAAATCCTGGTACTGAGCTAAATCTAATGGTAAATAATTAATTACATATCTTAGACACTATAATCTTTATATTGGTAAACAAAGAAAACAGCTTTGCCAAATAGATCTTCCATCTACATAATATCTTAAAGGTAAATATTTAAATATTACCACAAAAAACAGTGTCATATTTTGTTTAAATTAGACATTAAAACTGAAGATAAAATGCAAATGTCCGTAGTTTTAAAAGGGGAAAAAAATACAAATTAAGTGACCTAGTCTTTTTTCTGAGTTTATTAATACCATTTAAAATATTACAAATAAATCAATTACATTTCATGCATTTAAAATGCAAGTCTAATGTTCCAGAGAAAGGCTTTTCATTTCAATGTGAAATATCCAAATTATTTCAACATGACAATGAATAGTTAGTTTGCAGACTCTGCAAACAACACTTAAATGTAGTGTCAGGAGTGTTTGTCAACAGTTAACAATATCACCTTCAGGAAATACACAAAGGCCAAAGTTAGTCGAGTATCACTTGGACAATTTATTTAATACATGGGTTTGGCAGACCCCGTTATTATGAAGTATAGGAGAACTCTCACTTTAACTATACCTGAACTGCCAGCAAATGCAAATAAGTACATGCGCCATTAAATTAAATGTCATCCAACATTTATCAAATAGTGTCTTAGTTACATCTTGATACCTACCTAAATTCATAATCGAGCAAAACTAGGCCCGGAAAGTGCGTGTGTGGCTCTGCACCTCCAGAATTGAGTTCAGAAAAAAAGAAAAAAGGAAAAACCTGCAGCTCATCAGAACCTCAGCAATACCTCTTAAGAGTTCCTTCTGGCGAAAAAGAAAGAAAAAAATCAAGTTTACTTCAATATATTTTCAAATATTTACCGGAAGTAATGTACAAGAAAAATACTATACAAAATCGTCTCCTGGACAATGTACCTCACACCTCACACCAGCAGAGTCATGTTTAATGGTTAACTAATCTAGAACGATTTTCCAGTTGTACAAACCATTAGGTTCAGATATATTTTACAAAGAATTAAAAAAAAAATTGTTTCCCCATTTCCCTCTTTTGGCATTTAAACTACAGCCTCATCTGAAATAAACGATAGCTTCTTCACTTGAGTTTAAATCACAAAGAAAAAAGTTTAACCCTAAAAATATTCAATGACTTGCAATATTTTACAGAATCAGTAGGTAAATTGACTCCTGGACTAACCCAAAAGTGGTGGTGGTGTGGGAAGTTGGGAGAATATGCTTGGGAATGGTGGGGAAAAAACAAAACAAAACAAAACCGAGGTAGAAAAGGACAAACACGAAGATGGTTAATCTGGTCTCACCGGAAAGGGGGTATTTTTGCATAAGAAAAGACATCTACCCTCACTCCCGCCCCCACCCGATAAATAATGGTGACCAAAATAACTTTGGGATCAATATTAGCAATTTGGAGAAAGACGTGCTCACAAGCAGAGGGAAACTATCTAAACGGGAAGCTAAGAGGGAGATTGCTTGTTTATTTTATCCTCTCAGTTTTTCAGTTAAAAAATAAAAAGTTACAAAGATGAAAGGAGGGGGCTGCATTGGTTCTGGTTCGCAGAACTCTCATCGGTTCACCCGCAGGGCACAAAGACCTAGCCAGAGCCGAATGAGGAGGTCTAAACTCTGCTAGCCCGGTCTGTGTTGCAGCAGTCCTCCCACGAGTGTAATGCTCAGCGTGGGACAGTCCAAGGGGCGCACTCGGAAGTCCAGGAGGGGATTCCTTGTCAGGACTCCTGCTACCTTCTCCCTACAGCTGCGGCTCAAGCGGGTTGAACACTGCTCTTTCCAAGGCCTCAAAAGCCGCTGGTCTACCAGACAACCCATTCATCTCGTCCTAACCCCAGAGGCAGCAGCCTCTTCAAAGTTCCGCCTGCCCATAGCTGGAGGAGCGGGTTTCCAATGCTCCTCCTGGCCGTCACCGTGCAGAAGGGAGCCAAGGATTCAGCCACTGATGTGTGCTACTTACTGTCCACATCCTAAAAGTTATGAGCGGAAAACCGGTGAGAGGGAGAATGAAAAGTTGGGGGAAAGGGCGCGAGACGACTAGCCTAGACTGGAGCCCAGGCTAGGCATACAAGCCCGATGGGAATCAGGTGGGAGGCATCGCGACAGTCACTCCAGGCCGTTGCGGTGGCCCGGCTCTGGAGGCTGCAGCAGCTCAGGGGAGTGGCAAGGCGGGCTTCCCGCCGCGCTGTGCTCGCTGTCGGTGTCGCTGCCTTTCTTGCCGCCGCCAGAGCCAGCCGAGCCGCCGCCACCACTGTGTGTCTTCACGTGCTTGCTCAGGTGGTCGCTGCGCATGAAGCGTTTGTTGCACACCGGGCAGGCGAAGCGCTTCTCGCCCGTGTGGGTCCGCAGGTGCCGCTGCAGCTCGTCGGAGCGCGTAAAGCGCTTACCGCAGAACAGCCAATTGCACACGAACGGCCGCTCGCCAGTGTGCCAGCGCAGGTGCGCCTTCAGGTGCGACGTCTTGCCGTACACCTTGCCGCAGCCCGGGATGTGGCAGCTATGCAGCCCTTTGCGACGCAAGCTCGCTCCCGCTGGGCCCAGGCGCTCAGCCTCCTGGCAGTTGGGGCAGTCGCAGGTGGCGCGGCCGGAGTAGCGGCGCGCGGACGAGCGTGGGGACCCACCTAGCGGCGCCGCGGGCCCCGCGCTCAGCATGGAGCTGCTCGCGCCGGCCAGCGGCGACGGGGCGGAATCGGGGTAAGAACCGGGCAATACCGGCTTGAAACCGTCCATGAGGTGCTGTCCTGCAGGGCTGAGCAGGTGCGACGAGGCACCACTACTGAAAGCCGAGTGACTCAGGCCGGAGTAATCCGAATTGTAGCCTCCCAGCGGTGAGTGCAGCGACGTCTGAAGGCCCCCGGCCGCCGGGTGCAACGAGCCGGGCAGCGCCGCCGCTCCATTGGGGTTCTGCACGTCGATCCAGCCCGCGCCCACATCCCACCAGCTGGAGGCGCCCGCGGAGCCCACGTCGGCCGCGGCGCCAAGGCCCGGGTGCGAGGGCTTGAACCAGGACTCATACGGGTGCGCCATTCCCACGCGCGGGTAGATGCCCTGCAGTCCGTCCACCGACGTGTGCACCTTGGAGATGAACACTGGCTGATGGGAGCTGTCCTGCGAGTGCGCTCCGGAACCGCCGCCGCCTCCCCCGCCGCCGCCGCCGCTGCCCCCCGAGACGCCCGGAGCCTGGAACACAGAGTAGTCGTTGGCAAAGGGAGAGCTGGAAGCGGCGGCCGCCGCAGCTGCAGCAGCTGCGGCGGCGCTGCTGGAGGTGAGAGAGAAGGCGCTGGAGCCGGGCGAGCCTCCGCAGCTAAAAGAGTCGGACACCAGGGCCGCGGCCGCCGCTGCTGCCGCCGCCGCTGCCGCCGCCGCCGAGGAGGAACTGCCGTTCCGGGAGGCCCCAGACACGCCGAAGCTAGGGAGACTGGAACCCACTACGTTGCAGCTGCCGGAGGAGGAAGACGTGGAGCGTTTCCAAGGATGGAAGCCTTTACCGAAGGAAGAAGAGCTGTCCGACAGGGAGGAGGGAGACGGGCTGGGGCTGCCGATCTTATTACAGGTAGCAGCAAGCATGGCCAGAGGAGTGGATCCCAACCTCGGTTCTTCCTGAGACCAGAGCAGAGAAGGGTGGGGGAGGGGTGGTGGGCAAAGGGCCGGTGGGGGAGGGAGGAAAGAAATGTGCATTAGTCCCCTGGTAACCTCCAGACGCCCCACTGCTCCCCATCTCTGGCTGTGGCGTACTGCCACCAACTTACCCTGCACCCCCAGCTGCCCGGGCGCCCGGCTGCCTCCTACTCTACAGAAGGGGAAAAGTTTGGCTGCGGGCGTCTGATTCTGGAGCAAAGCGCCTCGCTGAAGAAGAGTTTAACAAGAATTCTCAACTAAGACGGCACTCTTGTGTTCACAAAGCCCTAGACGCTTTCGATCAAACGAACAGAAAGTCCAGATCCAGACTAGGGAGGGAGAAGTTTCCTTTTTACTTTGCAACCTGAGGAAATCTCTGGATTGCGTTTGAGATCGCTATCCTGCAATTCCAAGAGAGCTTTGAAAATTCTGTTCCGATCCCCCTCAACCCATCCTTAGTTGCTTCTCCCCGGCTTAAGGCTTACTCGCTCTTCCAATTTCTCTCTCTCTCTTTCTCCTCTCTCCCTCCCTCTCAAACTTTCCCTCTCTCTCAATATACGTCTCTCTATAATGGTAGAAATAAGACGAGCTCAACGTACCTGCAGTACAAAGCGGGCTGAGGAAAAATATAAAGGGGAAGGGGGAGAATCTTCAGTATGCCCAGAAGGGAAAAACTTACTCGCGTTCCCCTTCGAAATCGTCGCGTTTATTAGGGGCTACGCTTAGTTCTCCCGAGCAGGGAGCAGCCAGGCTCTGCGAGGTGGCGGGTATCAATGCCCTACGAACCTTTCCTGTGCTGGAAAAAAAAAGTGGCTCTGCCTCCTCTCCCCCCACCCCTCCTTTCTTTTTTTCTAAACTCACTTGTATGGGGGGGGGGTGGATCTCAATAGAGAGACTGATAGCCCGTGGCCTGGCCGGGGCGACTTTAACCCCCTCCGATAGGTAATAAAAGGAAACTAATTAAACCAGCAAGAGAAGATCCTGAGACTCACCCCTAGAAGTGAAGTTGCCATCACACAGAAGCGCCCTCCTCCTCTCAGAGGATCTTTTTTATATTGATAAATCAGAGGCAGTGTTTTTTTTAGAGGTGTGCAATACAATGATCAGTTCCGCCCATTCCGCCACAATTGTAGCTCCCTCTTCGGCTTTGAAGTGCCGCGGAGGCGCGGCCAGCCAATCTGCAGCCTCGCCCGGCCGCGCGGCGCGCGCGCCGTGAGGTCATCGGCGCCAGCGGGAGTGTGGGGGGTGCGAGTGTCGCAGAGTGTGCGTGTGCGCGCGCGTGTAAAGTGATCGCAAGTGTGACCCACCTCGGAGAGAGCAGTGTAGAAAGCTGAGGGGTGCTGGGCAGGGTGGCAAAAAACGTGGCCTAGCAAGGGCAGACAGTGGTCGTGCAACTACCGAGAGGGGAGCTGGTAACTACGCGTGTGACAAAAGGGGTCAGGGACAGAGCTGGAAAGTGTGTAAGGTAACTGAGTTCCTCTACCCTAGGGAGTCAGGAGCGACAGTATATTCAATCCTGGATGAGGAGAGGCGTGCGCGCGTGTTTGGTGTAGGTGGAGAGTGGGTGCGCGCGATCGAGAGAAAAGACGATGTGTGCGTGCGCGTGAGCACCAAAGCTGGGGGTAGGGAACCGAAACAATACAATAAAGTGTACGTGCCTAAGAGATTGGCGATCTGGATGGAGAAACTGCGAAGTTGAGTGAGGCTGTTAAATAAATGCCCCAAGCTCTATCTTCAAGTCACTAACTTCCTCTGCCCCTTGAACATTAAAAAAAAAAAAAAAAAAGGAGTGATTCCTCCCCCCCCCCCTTAGCTTCCTGGACTCTTTCAGTATAGTTTTGAAGAAAATCTTGATACTTACCTTCCATTTCCTGATGTTTCTTTCAGTCAAATAGAAAGGTTGGAAAGGGGGCAAGTGTGCGCCTGCGCCTTTGAGTCGTTACTTTGATCTGGTCGCCTTTACCCTCTACTAGAGGTGGGATTCAGCTTTGGAAGTGCACGTCCTGGAGGAGGTGTGCTTGCCCCATGGAGTGCAGTAAAGTTACAAAAGGATTAGATGGAAAGAGGAGTAAGAGGGGGTGTGTTTTTCTTCCATTGGATGAGAAATTGAGGAGCATTCTACCCAATTTATAAGTTTTCTCAGGTAACTCCACTGTGCCTTTCTGACAGAAAAATCTGAATCACCGAAATCTATTTGTACCATTCTTATGTAAGAATGGAGGTGAGCTTTTCGGGCTGCATTTAGAGGAGCATCTGTGGTTTGAGCAGGCCATCTACGAGCATGCTCTAGTCATCGTGCGCATTTATTTCAAATTCGCTGAGTTTTAGTCACTTACTTGCTATTTTTATTATTAGTTGCCTTCAGACTTCAGAAATGTCATTACAATTCTGTGGTCACCACAACAGAATTTCTTAAGCCACAAAAAGGCCAGTACCAGTATAAAGGGAGAAAATCTAGTTCTTGGAGTCTTGGTGAATATTCATGCATTTTAAAACCACAGTAATTCCTATTTTACCCTGTTGTTAGAAAGACCCTCAGAAGTCTAATCCTAAAGAGGAATTGATTAAAATGTGAGAGATGAGATGAGATGAGATGAGAGATGAGAGAACTGCTGTGTTTTGACTTGGGAGACTTTTTTTTTTTTTTAATTGGTTGTTCTCAAGTATACTGCAGGTTCTGAAGATGTCAAAAAATAATTCTCCTGGGTTATTCAGAAGTCGAAAGTAGGTCTTCACTCTTTGGGTAAATTTCACCTGCACAGTTAGACCTGATGTTTGTGGTGCAGGGGTTTTTGTATTTCTGAGCCTTTTTTTTCATGTGTAGGGGTATTGACCATACATCATATCCATTGATTAAGGGAGTAAGGGACATCCACATACTTAGAAGTAACTGTGAAGTAAATTAATGAACTGCTTTCTTTCTCTGAAGGCTAACGCTTACCATAAATGTCGCGTTTCTCTCTGCAAGCCCTTCTGAATGATTTTAGCATGTTGAGAAGGCGTGACAGGCCAGCCCAGAAGGAGGAAGGGGTGGGGGAAGGAGGGAACTCCGTTTCACAAATAAAAGAGAATTAACTTCATTGCTTTGGTCTCCTTCCATAATGATATTCATTTTAAGAACCTAATATACAGTTGTTCAAATTTGGGGTTTAACGTTAATCAATACCAGCATCCTCAAAGGTGGAGGGAAGTGCATTGAAGGAAGACTCCTTCTTATGAATAGTTATTTTATCTTTTTATCCTCCTATCTTCTGGAAGAAAAAGAGACAGGGCTATTAAAAAGTTAAATGCTGAGCATGAGAGTAAACAGAGGCGTTAACCAGTTTCCTCAAAAATGCAGGAATTAGAAAAACTCAGCATCATGTGACTGTAATTTTGAGCTACTCCATTTTAAGCTAATGCTAAGATCTTTCATTTGTATAAGTGCATTTAGAATCACATGCCATTCTTCCTATGACAATGAGTCACAATGTTGGTGTGAATTTAGTGAAAATACTAGATTCTTCCATTTGCATGAGGTTTGCTTTCAGCATTCAGGGTTTTGTAAAGGTTTGCATATATAGCTTACACTAGAAAATATTTATCAGTGTGTCACTGATGTATAGTATATATACACATTTAAATTTATTCATTCAAGTTATTCCCATTATGAAAATGAAGGATTGCCAAAGGGCTTCTTTCTCCTTTGCTTGATTTTCTTTCTCCCCTTCCTCCATAAAATGGTTAATGTTTGTATAATGAGGTTATCAAACAGCAGAGTTAAAACACTCATAGTCTTGCTTCTACTTTAAATGAAACTACTCTTAATGACAGCCCCCCCCCCCCAACACACACACACACTTTGAGAAGTAACCCAAGCATACTTGAATCCTGATCTATGAAAGAGAAGATAACAGATACAGCTGGCCTGGTTAAGCCATTGAGGGCAGAGTTCAGTTCACCTGTTTTGATATTAAGTATTGTTTTGCAGTATTGTACTTAATAGTTGAGATGGTTAAAGAAAAGAAGGAAGAAATACAGGAAGTTCAGCTTTCCGAACACTTAAAAGTTTCCCCTACCCAACAAGAACTTTAACATGCTGGAAAGCAACATGCTTAGACAGGGTGCTGTTTTCTTGCAAACCTGTGGGATCCACTATCAATAAAGCAAAAATCTATTAGTATTCTGTATGCATCTGCAGCATAAATTTCATTTGAATTTCAAATTTAATAAACCAGGAGGTTTTTAATCATCCCTGGTTTTATTTGTTTGATATTAACATGCTTATTGACCGGGTCTGGTGACCAGTTTGATCATTACAGGACAGCAAAAAGTTAATTAAAACGACCACAGCCCCTTAATCATATCATCTGTCTCATCCATGTCGCTCTCTTTATTACCGGTGATGATGGATAGTCTCCCAGATTAATTTCTCTGTTTCTTCGATTTGAACAACAGCTTTTGGGACCTAATTTACATCCTGGGAACTACTTGCTGAAGTACATCTAACACCTTGTAGCTACAATGTATACATCACCTTCTCTTTAGTTGGAGGATAGAAAAGAAGTGTATGTTTGTTGTTCTTGTTTTAGGTGGTGGTGGTGGTGTTTTTGTTGTTTAGGCGTTTGTGTGTGTGTGTGTGTGTGTGTGTGTGTGTGTGTGTGTGTTTGCAGACAGTTTTGGTGCTGGGAATCTCTCACAACCAGAGAAACGAGGTTATAAAAGCAAAACAGAGGTTTGGATCTCAGCTTTCTCTTTCCCAAGAATGGGGAGTGAGATATGCTGCTTCTGATTCTTGATTAATAGATTAAAATATGTAGATTCCAAGACAAGTAAATAAAGCTGTTTGTAACCACTAAATTCAAATGGGGATTTTATCATTTAAAAACATCAAAGTTACCCAGGCTTTCTACTATCCTACAAGGCATTTACTGCAAATACAGTTTTGAATGCAAGTATGGTCTGACATACACATGTTAACGGAAAAAAAAAAAAAGAAGAAGAAGAAGAAGAAAGGAAGCTACGGGAAAGCCTGGTGGGAGAAGACGCGGGAGCGGGGCGCGTCGTACCTCTGCAAGGTACGGATAAGCCAGCTGCTAGCGACTGGGTTGCCCAAGGCTTGGCTGCAACTCTCCAGCTTTGCTAAGCGACCTGGGGTGTCCTCAACGACTGAGAGCGCTAGCAGCTGCGCGCGACCCTGGCAGGAAAGGTGGGAAGGGGGAGCTTCACCCTCTCCACAGTGTGGGCACCTGGTGCGGAAGCGCGCAGGCTACTAAATAAAGCAAGTGGGGCCGAGCGCCGCCTGCCCAACGACAGAAAAGGGCTGAGCCAGGTGGGGGTTTGTGGGGGCTGTTGGGAATTCTGTGGTCAAAGTTTCTTTCCTGTTGAAAAGAAAGCCTGGCCAGGCGTGGACCTGTGGATTTCTGAGGGCCCCTCCACGACCCATCCCTGCTCTCGGGTGGTTCTACTTAAGAACTTGCCTGACATTTCCTGGGAAGGGATGTAATAAAAGCCCCTCGCTGGTGGCAGATTGTTGAGCCGTAGGTGGGAAGGCATCAGTCGGCTAGAGCTGAGAGAGGGCTGTATTTTCCTGATTGGAAAATGGGAACTTCCACGCTGAACAATAGCCTCTATTAGCGAGGTTATTCGGTTTCAACTGTCCGGCCACATTTACAGCCGGGCCCTTACTTTCATGGCATTGCTTAATTGGATGTATTTGTTGACCACAGTGAGGCCGCCATGACTCTTGAGCTACTTGCCCGGGGACTCTTGCGGATGCAAAGCATTATTTCTCGAATAAATGTTTTCCATTTATTTCCTTTTCTCTTTACCTCTTTCTGAGTCGACTCAATATTTTCTTCCATTTCTCCTTAATATTTATCGCTTTTCTTCTCTGTCGTTTTAAAGCATTCAAAGTTAGGAACACTTTTTAATTAAAAGATGTATACCTGTTTAACCTAGGGTATTATGATCTTTGATTTACTTTTGCTAGGTAATTCAAATTGTATATAGTCAGAAGACAAGGATCCCTATGGATCAAATAGCCTTAACAAGTAGTTAGGTTCAGAGGGAGAGAGAAAGATTGCTTTACCAAGACCCAGACCAAACCTCCACTCTATGTGTATAGCCTATTTAAATGAAGAAAACAAAACACATTTTTCTTACGCACACTCATATCTTCATTCCGTATTGATGTGGCCTTATTCCACCTCTGCAGGCATACAGTCCATGGTTTATTTCCTATTCATCTTTCCCAGCCTATAGGCGAAATTGATAATCATTTCCACAGCTTTTCCGTATTTCTTCATCATGTAAATGAAGAAAACACTTGTAAGGAAATGGGTTTGCTTGTTTTCAGAGGATGGTGTTGCTGTTCTTGTGCAAGGCTGTTGTGTAAAAGAGCAGCTTAGACATTTAGATGAGTGTCTGATTTTTTTTTTCTGGAATAGATTTGTTTGGCTGTTTTTCTTTTGATATTATATATTACTTTCTCAGAGCTAACATGCAGAGTTAAAAACTACTAAATTCTTATCCTTAACACTATTGATTTCTTTTCATTCTGTTCTGTTCCTGGGAGAAGCAACGCTCCCAGCTCACCCAGTTGCCTGCTCCTCCAGACGGTTGACAATTGCAATCGCAGTTTCAGGAAGATAAATGTTACTTTGGGAATTGTGTCTAATTACAAATAATCTAGGAGCTGCTCTGAGTCTCTGTGCTCTGCCACACATGTATTCAAATCAGTGTACAGAGTTCCCGAATGGGGATGTTTGTGACCAGAGTTTTATAGTTCACTTTCTAAATCCATGGTACAAACTAGGGTGCTTCTCCTTGAGCTTCATGACCAGGAACCAAGAGACCACACAGATAAAAACACCGTCAAAAAACTGTGTGTGCGAGTGCGCACACGCGCGTGCAAGGGGGCGGGGGTGTCTCAAAAATACTTAAAAGCCCGAGGAAGAAAATGTTCACTGGAGATTACTTTCAGCTTAGTTTTATTCATATGAGTTAATTGGATCCTTTACACAAATCCTTTTTTATAGGGAGCTTTTTTTGACCTTACGTATGTGGATTTTTTTCATAGGTTATTTTTCTGCAGGAAATTCTGTGCCTTTCTTTCACTCAATGGTTATGTTTTACTGTTCCTCTTGTAACTACTGCTACCTTTGTGTGTGTGTGTTTCTTTACTTATATGGCAGTCTATTAGTGCTGGTGTGTGTGTGTGTGTGTGTGTGTGTGTGTGCTTGCTTTTTTTTTTCTAATAGTCTTATTAAGAAGAAAAAAAAGTGGCGAACAGGTTATTCTCTTAACCTGACCTGGCTGTAAGAGCAAGATGAGCAGCACTGAGCAGATGTCCCCATTTAAGCCGTTCTTTTCCCACATGCCTGCTGGATATTGCAGGCGCGCAGGAAGCTCGCCTCAAACCTGGCCCATTTCAGGCCATAATGGCCACGTTATTTCGGCCCAGTGAACACGAACAAAATCGCGAGCTTTAGAATCATTCGATTCTGAGTCCAGGAAAAGCAGGGGGTGTGGTGGTAGTGAGGGTGGCTAGGGAGGGGTGTGTGTGTGTTAGGGGGGTGTGATTTCATCTCGGATCACAGGAAGAGAACTTGCTCAAAAGAATTTTCCCCAGCAAATATAGTATAATTTACAGCGCAACTTAATAATCCGAAGGGCAATGCAAAAGCCCTTTGCGTTGTAAACCGCTTCTAATTACCTGCCAGAGCAATTAGCTGACTATCACGAAGAAATTAGATCGCTCAATGTAGCATAAATAATGCGAATAATTTTGTAAGAAGAATGGAAAGCGAGACCTGGTGTTTCTTTATAAGGAAATAACACCTCGTACTGTACGAGCCCTCCATGAACACATATTAATGTCTAGGCACGCATGGCAATGAGTCCAGGCAGGAGCCCTCTGGCTGCGGTTCAGCACTTTTTCCGTTTACGTATGCGGGGTGAAAGTCGGCTTCCAGGCGTTCGATCTCCAGCCTTCCAGCTCACAGTAATTAACACATAGCGACTTCAATGGGAAAACCTGTTTTCCAGATGATTTTTACAATGCAGCTTTATGTCTCATTTGGCAGTTTAAATAGCTGGAGTTGTTTTCTGGCTTCATCTCCACTATCATCTGTTGAGCATATTTTGCTTAGAATATTGAATCCTAACCAATACTCGGGCACAGGCTTGTATTGACTTTTATTCTCTCAAGTGGGGATATCAGAAGCCACTTTCACACACACACACACACACACACACACACACACACACACACACACACACGAGAGCTAGGGATTCTTAGGAGTTGCAGATGTCTAGCCAGCCTGTGTATTAAGGATATTAATATGTTTACTTGTGTCTTCTCTTGGACTTTTTACTAAAATCTACCTACATCTGATTTCAAATCTAGTCTGTTTCTCTTAGTGTTTCCCACACAAGGGTCCATGTTTCTCAGTTAAGTAAATCAAAAGGAAAATGAAAACCTAATTTTGGAGTAAAGTTGACAGTGCAGTAAGGAGTCTGAAAACACCATTAAGCATTTTGAAATTTACTAGGTTTGTAAATTACAAATAAGAACATGGGCTTCAAAAGCTATTTAGGAAGAGTTTGTCTGACAGCACCTTCGCAACACCCCCACCCTCAAGGAGGAGGAAGAAGGGAGAGGGAAAGAGGAAGAGAGTTGCTTCCAACTGAATGGCTTTCAAATGCCTTAAGTGAAGGGAATCAGGAGCCCGCCCACCCTTTTCTTGATTGACTGGGTAAATCTCACATTTGAGTCAAATTAGATAACCTAGGAGAACTGGGCATTTGTGCTGGTCATACATGCCTAAAGCAGCAGTAGTTTTGCTGGCTACCTCACAGTGGTCGTTTTCCCTGAGTCCTGTTCCAAGGGTTCTGCTCCAACTAGGATGAGCATTCCCTTCCCCCATCTCAGCTCATCTCTACGGAACTGCTGGCACAAGTCATTCTCTAAGAATCTTTTAAGTAAACAACAGTTTTGCTTGTGAAAGAAATCTGGAGAGAAAGCGGAGGAATCCAAGTGATTCTTTCCATTAGTGTTGTCCTGTTTACAAAGAAAGCTACTTTTGTTTGGTGACATGCAGTCACTGTCTTAAGAGAGGCAAGATAGTCACTTTACACTCTTTCCCACCTGAATTTTGAGTTAGTGGGCTGGGGGGCCAGGCAGTAGGGTTTATACATTTTGTATCAACCTCTTTCACTTTAAAAGATATTAGGATTTCCCCTTTAATCCATATATAAATTAACACTCCTTACCCTGGGTTCAAGGACATTAGATTCCACATCATTAGAGTCAAGTTCCCAGAAGAAACCCCTCCCATCTAGAAAGAGCAGGGCATGTTTTTTTTTTCTTGACAAGAACCATACCTGTATTCAGCAGTAGTTACTTTTAAAGAAGAAATTCAGTCTTCCGTTCTTGCTTATCAATTAGAAAAGTAACGAATGTTGGTAACCTTAAAATGTTTCCAACCTATCACTCCAATTTGAATTATGCTACGAAGCTTTGTTTCTTTCAAACACTTCAAATCATGTACTACCTCAAGATTAGCCAAGAAGGTTCCTGTCTCAAATAAGAAGAACCCTGCTGGCCACCAAAGGAGTCTGCCCCATTTTAATTCAAAACAAGGCCCAGGATTGCAGAGGGAGGCAGGATCAAACTTTTCTTCTAGCAACGCCTGCACTTAACCGGCCACAGCCAATGTCATTCCTCCTTCTGTCTTCTTTGTCCTTACTGAAAGGAATTATTCTATTCACAACTCCTCCCTGGCCTTTTGGAGGAGAAGATTCCATAGGTAAAAGATTATTGTCATGTCTGTAGTTGCTCTAAAAACACTATCCAATGAAACCTCATAAGGCAAACACATTGGTCTTTGATCAACACTGAAGAAAGCAAACATTTGTAAAACAGACCCACAACTAGGCTGTCCACACTTGGTATTTACAGCCCTCAAATGGAGTGTCCATTACTTTCAAAGGGGCAGCTATTAAGGACAAAGTTTTTCTGTAGATGGTGCTTCGGTGGTATTCCAACCTGAATATATCCCCCGCCCCTTCCCCTTGGTGCTGTAGGGAAAAATCAGTTGTCATCAACCACAATGAGGTTACCAGTGTGATCCTTTCTTTGCCGGTGTACTTGAAATATGGATAGTAACTGATCCGCATTCTTTGGTTTGGTTAAGAAGAAAGTGAAGTGATTGCTAGAACTAACCAGCCTTAAGAGTCTTAAGAATGAGGGTACAGCAAGCCAAGAGCCCACAACTAAGTTTTTAATTTAAAATCTGCACTAGTGTTATTTCATTGACTGCCATTGGGATATCGAGCATGTTAATCCACTTGGTGTTTTAATCAACATTATAAAATATAACAAATTATTTATTAGTATATAGTGTTTAAAACTTCACTATATACTTTTGATATTCATAAATAATTTTATTGGGCAAATTGCCAAACGAGTCAAAAGTACACTTTTTCTTAAACGACGATGAGCAGAATTTCCTTCCCCTTAGCTTCTTCAGCCAAGATTTAGGAAGAGAAACTCCAAAATGGTTAATAATGGGTGGGGGAAATTGTAGGGTGAGAAGTCTGCAGAGAAATTACAACCCAGTGCTGACTTTGAAGGTGCCTGTTACGCCCCAGTTGAGACCTCAGCCTTCAGAGGGACTTGAACATCGTTCTCGCCCCTCTAAGGGTAGGTCCCACAGAGGATGCCCGCACGCAGAGAATCACCGGCAGTTGCGTTTTCTGCAGTTAATTGTCCTCGTGCCTCAGACTGGACCCTGCTTTCATGTAAACCCGGCTGTTTTTGATATACAGATTCACCTGGCTGGCTGTTTCCGGGTTATGTCGAAGATACTGGAAGATTCTAGGAAGGAGAGGAAATGGAGATGGACAGGCTCCGGGTCTCCTCCACTGTTGGAGGCAATGGCCCAGCCTCCCAGAATACCACAAGGACAGTCAGCTTCAGCAGTATTAGGGGTGGAGTGTAAGTGAATGGAGGGCCACTTTTCCCACCAGTCGCTTGAGAAAGCCACTGCTGACGGTGAAGGATGTAGCAGTCATAGGGAAGTGTGGCAGCTCCAGACTGAGGGGAAGAGAGAGGGCGTCGGGGCTTCCCGGCTTTAGGGCTGCTCCCGGAATACTCAGGTCCGGGGCAGTGCTCTCTTTCCTGCCGACCCGCCTTCCCCTATTCCTGGGCCGAGTTCCCCAGCCTGGGAGCGCACGCGCCCGGGGCCGAGGTCCGACTTCTCGGTAGCAGAAGGAGCACGCTCGGGGTTGCTTGTTGCCGGCCGGGCTCCGCCCCGGCCCTCCCTCGGCCCTCCCATCCGCTTAGCCGCGCTCTCCCGCGGTGCTGTGAGGACTCGGTAGCCAGAGGCTCCCAGGCCGCGGGCAGTGCTTGCTCTCCCCAAAGGGGAGGCACCAGCGCGCTCCGGGGCGGAGGCTGTGCACCGGTTCCAGCGCGGGTCACCGAGCCGCTCCTCTGCGGGTGCGCTGCGGCTCCCACCCCTAAGCTTAGCTGCCCGCCCTGATCCTCCCAGCTCCTCCCCGACCCTCCCCCGAGCCCTCCCCCGGAGAGCTCGCACACCCTGCGGGCGGGAAGGGGCCGCCTTCGGGGCGGACAAAGGGGCTGGAGGGGCGGGAGGGGGCTGAGGCTGGCACGCGCGGCCGCGGGGGGGTGGGGGGCGGCCCTCGCTCCCCGGGCCGCCCACCTGACACCTGCTCTGCGCGTTGTCCCGGAGGCCGGTGCGAGCGCCGGGTCGCCGCCGGGTCAGATTGTAGCGGACTTTCCCTGTCTGGGCAATAGCTAAACTCACTGCGGCCAAACCTTCCCCTCCGGTCTTGATGGATCCTTTTGAAAAGTGAGGTGCTGATTTTTACGTCCGGAATTATGTATCAGCATCACCCGGTTGCTGGGCCAAATCCAGAGGGTCAGTTTAAGTTTTGTGGCTATACTTGTGTAATGTATGTTTCCATCAAGTACCCACGTCCAATGCTGCTGATCCAGGCACCGCACTGATAAGCACAGCATGGTGTTCATTCTCCATTATCTTCCACTATCCTTCGGTAGAGGACCCCAAGCCACTGGAGGTTAAAGTTCGTGTAGGTGAACCGATTGTATTTTCCCTGAGGAAACCCTGAGACCGACCAAAGCCTCATGCTTCTTCAGTAAAGACAGAGGCCTCAGTCCAGCGTGCCACTACCCACTTAAAGATCAGAATCAGTTTTGAGTCTCAGTACCTACGCACAGACATTAGAGAAAGTATCTTTCATTTTCCTTTGGTCTCCTTAGTTCGGGCTGGCCTGGAACTTGCCACGACCCTCCTGCCTCAGCCTCCATAGTGGCTGGGATTTCAGGCATGACCCAAAAGGCCCGGATTTCCCTTTTTATTTAGCGACAGTTTCTGGCCTTTTTCTCTACTCTTTTTCGCCTCTCAATCCTATGCCTTGCACATTTTTATTGTATTATTTCGTATTGTATTGTATTGTATTGAGGATCTAAAAGATTTTAAAGCAGCAAAAGTAGTGAATGGCAGTGATTTAAACAAACCAAAAAACCCCCCACAATTTTAGATTTGAGATGTTCTCTTTTTTTAGAGAAATAATCTATGTATGTAAAGTGAATGTAATAAATTTTATCATATTAAGCACAGCTCTATCCTCTCAAATCTTGTTCCTTTAAAAATGTATTTGAAAATCCAACTTGAAATATATTTTGACATCCCAACCCAGTGAGATTTAGTTATGGAAAACTACCCCAAAAAGACTTGCTAAACTTTTCTTATCCCCAGTGGGTGGTATTAATTATCTAGTTTGAGCCTTGTAGTTTTCATTGTCAAATACTTGGGTTCTCTGAAAAGGAAGAAAGTTGGGGACTTGCATTCACTGTTTTTCAAGAGGAGATTAAACACAAAATCGATTTAATGGAGCATCTGTAATCTTAAATAGAAGAAGTCAAGAGCTAAAGCTGTAATAGGAAGGTTAGCTTTCCCCCATTGTTCCCGCAATCTAACTCATATTTTTGGAACTTAATTATCAACGAAAGCTACTACATCAATGCAATACAGTATAGGCAAATTACAAGACCTTTTACTTCTCCCAACTGGGTTTAAATTGCAAATCTTAACACTGAACACTGTGCTTTTGGCATTGAATATTCAATACAGTGAAATGTGTTTTAAGTGAACCACCCAAGGGCCCAGGAACATTTGCTTAATAATGATACTCTGCAATTCTATAGGGCCTTTCAAGCAAGGATCTCAAGTGGAATGCTCTTTAACTATACCCTGCATGGGAAACCTTGGGGATATTTTAAAGTGCTCACTTAAGGCCTATTGGAAAGAATCTTTTAGTATAGATTTCACAGTATGGTTTTAAGAAATGAGGGGCTACAAAATTTTCAGTCTCAGGCATATCATATTTGTGGAGGTTTAGTGGGTATTGAATGTTTATTACTTATTTTATGTGGTGCTTAAAAATGCACTTTTGGGGTAACTTTTTATTTTGATAATTTTAAACCAACAAAAAAAGGTGAAAATAATGGTCCAATGAAACATTTCATTTCATATTTCCTGTGCTTAAGGTCATTAGTTGTTAAAATTTTATTGCTATTGTTTAGGTTTTCTCTAGGTTGGTAGAAGATGTATGTATGGGTAAATAGATAGATGAATGGATGGATGTCATTGCTATTTACTTTATCAGATTACTTACAACAGGAGCTACTCTTAAGTCCTGCCCTGAGGGTACTTTTCTGTATGTCCTTAATGCTACTATAGAAAGTTCCCTTTTACATTCTACTCACTGGGCTTCACAAGCATTAGCATTCCAAGGACTTTACTTCGTGTTCAGAACATTCATAAATTTTGTCAGTGTTGTCTATGATATATATATAACTCTAAAATACTATCCTGTAATGTAGGCATCTTAGGAGTTTTCAGAAATTTAGAAATTCTGACAAAAAGTTGCCATATAACCAGATTTCAAAAACAATTGAAAAAGCCACTTTTTGGCATGCTTATAGAATACAAGTAGAATATTTAGATTTCAATTCAAATTCAAAAAAATGTATCTGCTTTTACCTTAATTAATGTTTGATCTAAAATATCAGAGTAATTGTCCTAATTATCCACTTCATTTTGCTATGTAACATAGTCTTGACCAAAGTGAAAATAGCATTGGCAGTTATGTACTTTGTGAAGTGTATGTAGACAATTTACATAATTTAGCCAAAATGGCCAATTAATTGGTATAATTATGAATGTCTAGACTTAGTCTTTAATAGGGAAATGGAAGTAAGATCTCTCATCTTCCCAATGGTGTATTGCCTCAAGCTGTACAGATCCATATTCTTCTTGCATTGAATATTTTTACATTTTTAATTTTAAAATGTTCTCATATGTTTTTATAATATAGACATGTTAATTAAAAGTAATTAGTTGAAGAATATCAAGTACATCTTCTTGTCTCTTACAAGTCCTTAAATTATTATATGACTTAATGTGTGATTTATCCCACTTTGGGAAATGGAGGTAATTAGATATTTACCTCTGTAGAATTACTGTGTTGTACTTAGTATTCACTCATTAGTGTTATTTTTCTCTTCTAATAAAAAGTCAACTTCAAACTGCATGATATTCTGGGAGCTTAAGCCCATCTTTTAAATAAATGTAGATGAAGTTTTGTAGTTTGTTAGGTTTGAAACTCATACAGCCTTATAAAAATTAATGGGAACATTCAATTTCTTTATACACATAATTACCTCCTTGGGTCCAACTCACTCTTATTTTGATCATTTCAGTTTAATTTAGGCAGGCATGGTGGTGCACACCTTTAATTCCAGCACTTAGGAGGTAGAGGCAGGCAGATCTCTGTGAGTTCAAGGCCCGTCTGGTCTATGAAGCTAGTTCCAGGACAGGCAGGGATGTTACACAGAGAAACTCTATCTCGAAAACCAAAACAAATCAGTTTAATATGATATTTTCATTTATTCTTCTGTAATTTACATTTTTTTTCTTTTTTATGTTTTGGTTTTTCAAGACAGGGTTTCTCTATGTAGCCCTGGCTGTCCTGGAACTCACTCTGCAGACCAGACTGGCCTCGAACTCAGAAATCCACCTGCCTCTGCCTCCCAAGTGCTGGGATTAAAGGTGTGCGCCACCACCGCCCAGCTGTAATCTACATTTTTAAATATCTCCTTCAATAGTTCATAATTGTTTCATCTTTCAAAGCTATATTTTAAAGCAGAGCAAGAAAATGTTAAAGAATGTATTAAGCTTATTAAAAAAAAATTCTGTTTGGTTAATCAGTATTTCAGCTATTAAAACTGCAATCTAACTGTACAGTGAAGTTATAATATGTGCTTATACATAATAAAATGTATAAATTAATACATTACAACTTATACTTTTGTAGTTATTGTTTGTTTTTTTGAGACTAGGTCTTGATATGTAGCTCTGGCTGGCCATGAATTAACAGCAATCCTCTTACCTCAGCCTCTGAGTGGTTATAGACCTAGGCCATAAAGTCTACCTTGTTTTTTAGTTTGTTTATTCTATTAATATTTTTTTTTACATTTATGTATGAGTGTGTGTGTGTGCATGTGTGCATGCATGTTTTGGGGTGGTGGTAGTGATGGCAGTGGTGATGGTGGTGGAGTATGGTGTGTATATACATACAACGGCACACTTGGAAGGTCTCAGGACAACTTCTATGAGTCAATTCTCTCCTTCCACCATGTGGTCTGGGAAGCCACTCTGATTGTCCAGCTTCCTAGCAGGCGCCTTTCCCTCCTTGAGTTAAATCTTTACCCTGTGTTTACTTTTTGAGATAGGGTATTTATGGCGGTTTGTAAGAGATATTCCCCTATAGTCTTGGGTATTTGAACACTTGGTCCCCAGTTGGTGGAAATGTTTGGGTAGGTTTAGGAGGTGTGGCTTTTCTGGGTGAAGTTTGTCACTGGAGCAGGCTTTGAGATCTCAGAAGCCTAGCTTAGCCCCTGTCTGCTCTTTGCTTCCTATTTGGGACTGAAGACATGAACCCCTCACTTCTGTTCATGCTTCTGTACCTGCTGTTTGCCACCATCATAAACTCTTAAACCCTCTGGAACAATTAGTGCAAATGAACCATTTCTTCTGTAACTTGTCGTGATCATGTGTTTTAACACAGAAATAGAGAAATAACTAAATCCAGTCTTGCTATCAGACCCAGGCTGACCTAGAACTGTCTATTTTCCTGCCTAAGCAACCCCACCCAATACTGAATTCATGCTTCTTCTTCCTCCTCTTCTGTAGAACTTTTGCTTATTTTATTCAATAAAATGTGATGGTTTGTATATGCTTGGCCCAGGTAGTGGCACTATTAGTAGGTGTGGCCCTGTTGAAATAATTGTGTCACTATGGGTATGGGATTTAAGACCTCATCCTAGCTGCCTGGGCGGCAGTATTCTGCTAGCAGCCTTCAGATGAAGATGTAGTACTCTCAGCTCCTCCTGCACCATGCCTGCCTGGATGTTGCCATGTTCCTGACTTGATGATAATAGCCTGAACCTCTGAACCTGTAAGCCAGTCCCAATTAAATGTTTCCTTATAAGAGTTGCCTTGGTCATGGTGTCTGTCCACAGCAGTAAAATCCTAAATAAAGTCAATGAGCCTAAATTTTAAATTTTTCATTGTATATATTTGTTGTACATGATGTATATTATATATTTTCCCAGGGCCCCCTACCTCCTGATAGTCCTTTGTTCTCTAGATAACTTCACATTTACTTTCTTGGCAAGTATACTTACATGTTTGTGTATGTCTTTGTAAAATGTAGGAACTACATATGAGGCAAAATCATCATGCTTTCTGACCACTGCTAATGATTACTGTCTCTGTCCGTGAGAAATTTGGTCTTACTGATGGACATAAAGGAATTGACATATTTCTATATAAAACTGATTAAATTTCCCATCCATTTGGAGAAACTATGTTATAATAAAATGGATACCAACTTATAAACTAGGAAAACTGGTCTCTGTTTCTAATTTCACTGCTTTTTCTGCTGGTTCACTGATATATCAATGATTCTTCCCAAGCCTTTGTTCCCTTATTTACAGAATAAAGATATTGCTACCCTGCCAGCTGCAGAAGTTTCTGAGGAACGACTGAGGTTATATGTATCTACTGAGCATCTACTCTGGACACACTTAAGCAACAGTCATGTTCAGTTTTAAGATATGCATAGTTTCTGGTGAGAAAAGCAAAAACCACAGGAAGTTGCCTTTGCAGCCTAATTCACATTCAATGAGTTTATTAAGGTCATTATTTTGGAAAATTAGAGACCTGATAGAAGAGAAAGCCAGGATGTCTTGGGGTTGCTTTGATTTGCTTACTTTCTTTCATTTTGCTGACGTGCAGTTTCAGTATGCATCTCTGGCTTAAGTCAGGAATGGCCTCAAACTCAGAGACTTGCATGCGTCTGCCTCCCCAGTTCTGGGAGTAAGCCACGCCTGGTCAAACCAGGAATGATTTCGTTTGTTTGTTTTTTATGTAGATGATATATTTAGCTGGGCATGAATTTCATACCTGCTTGGGCTACCCAGGGAGACCTTTGCCAAGAAATGGAGGGCTGGGGAGTAGTAGCCAGTGGATAGAGGTCTTACTGAATCAAATGGAGGGCTGGGGAGTAGTAGCCAGTGGATAGAGGGCTTACTGAATCAAATGGAGGGCTGGGGAGTAGCCAGTGGATAGAGGGCTTACTGAAGCAGCATGGGGCCATGGGATCCATTCTCCTATAAATAATAACAAAACCAGACAAAGGCCTTGCAATACTCAAGGCACTTTTAAGACACAGAATTTTACTTCTAATGCTTTTTTTTTTCTTTTTGTAGTCATGGGGATTGAATTCAGGACGACACAGATGCTAGGTAAGCTCTACCACTCTGCTCCACCCCAGTTTTCCTTTTCAGGATGTTGATGGGCTATCTTAAGATAAACTACAGAAGCTCTCACTTGAGACATGAACTAAAGTAATAGTATACATACATACTTAGCAAAGTATAATAAAATATAAAGTTAATAGTCCTGAAGTGGAGGAAAATGTTTTACTTGGCTTATCAGATTAGATGAATTTGAGAACAGGTAAGTCAATACAGTCTTATACCAGTGTCTTATATATAAAAAAGACAGCTGGCTCTTAAAAAATGTTACTGAAATAAATGGGTCTCTGAGACTGTCACCCTCTTTTGTTTGTTGGGGACAAGTGCCTGCCCACTTTGGGGCATGAGCTCTACATCTGTCACTCTATTCACCACTGAATCTCAGTCGAGACACTACAGCTGTCCTGTTCTTTTCAATCTTTTCTTGGGTGGACAGGATGGGAAGACCTGCTCACCAGCCAAGGCTTCCTCACACATTCAGCAAAGCTGTAAGCGCACTATCATGTAATTGTATTGCTCTCCCCTTTGTCTGTGGAACAGAACTTTCCAGTTTAAAAGGTCAATGAAATGTTGATTTTTACTGTGTGTCCCTATTTAGTTATTCTAGTCTGGATCGCATTTGTTAATAAAACAATGGTGTCAAATTGTAGCCATAACTTATGCCTGATAGCCACATGGGTACATTTGCATAGCCAGAAGGAGTTAGGAAGAGGAAGAGGATAGGGCAGCCCAGAAAGTCCACTTAGGTTTCCTTCTACATAGGGACCAATCTGTTGACTCACCAAATGAGATTTGTAGACATAAGCAGAGTCCTCTGTGTTTACAAGTAGCCAGTTCTATTAATTCAGCACTAATATCTCAGCTTTGGCCTTGGAACTGAAAATTAGAAATGTCTAATAGGTTTTCTATTTAGGTGAATACTGGCCAAACTAGCTTTCAGTTGGATTTGGTATCATCAAGATCAAAGTTGATTTGAATGTGTGAGTGTGTGTGTGTGTATGTGTGAATATGTCTGTGACCATCCAGTAATCCTAACTCCAGCAATTTCTGACATGCCACAGGTGGGTTTGGGGAGTTTTATAAAGTATGTTTTAGAGCCACTTGACAGTAAGCTGGATTCCTAGGAAGACACAGACAACACACATTATGAGACAAACAAGAATTCAGATTAACAAATTTCATTTGCCTTGTTTTGGTTTTTTGTTTTGTTTTTTGCTTGTTTATTTAGATTTACATATATATTGCCAAAAAATGCTACCATGCACACCTGCTTACCCCAAGAGTCTTAGTGATACAAGTAATGAAGAAAATGAGATTTCTGCATATACATTCTCCTTCACACACAGATGATTGAACAGATGTAACTAGAATTAATGCCAAATGAAATACTCAATAAGAAAAAGGAAATATAGAACTGTAGATTGGAAATGAAACTCAGTGGTAAAATGTTCATCTACCATGTATGAAGCTCCTCTGTGTCACTTTCCTCTCCCTTGAAAGAAAAGGAGAAAAGAAAAAGAGAGAAGAGGAGGAGGAAGGAGGAAAGGCCAGAAGGTAGGCAAAACAAAATAAGACTTTAAAAAAATTATATGTTAGCTGTTGGGGGAAACTAGTAGTTCTTGATTATTTAGAAGCTCAATTTGTCAATGTAAAGATTGGAATCTTTAAATTCACACCAGGCTAGGTCTGCATTGGAACATGTTTGACTTTTTTGTTAGACTTGGGTCCTTAATGTTTTACCCCAATTAAACTGTCTCTTAGGTGCTATCTGGACATTGACACACAGCTACTAGGGACTTAAATGTTTAAGTTGCCTAACCATCACATTCTTTGGCTTTTCCCTTCTGTTTTAATAGTTCTTAACCTTGACTTTAACTTCATTTTCCCTCGGGGTTTGAGCAATCCTAGTATCTTGAATTGACTCTCAGATATTGATTAAAGTGGTCTGGCATGTGCCTAAACAGTTGGAATTCTGATATCACCCCATTCCACCCCACCTTCACTGCACACACATATGTTGATTGATCTTAGACTCTTGAGTAATCTTAGATAAACTGGAGATCCATAGGCCAAGAATGAGCTCTGTGGAGTATGTTTTGAGAGGTTATAAGAGAGGCCCTTCTCTAGATCTTTCTTACAGGTCTTTTTTTTTTTTTTTTTTTTTTTTTTTTTTTTTTGGTTTTTTTGAGACAGGGTTTCTCTGTGTATCCCTGGCTGTCCTGGAACTCACTCTGTAGACCAGGCTGGCCTCAAACTCAGAAATCCACCTGCCTCTGCCTCCCAAGTGCTGGGATTAAAGGAATGCACCACCACTGCCTGGCTCTACAGGTCTTTCATAAGAGGTGAGCATCTCAAATAAAAGCAGGAAGGAAGCAAGTTAGAACAAGGAGTAAAGGTCATGTCTGCATAAATCAAACAGCCCACGCTGGACTACTGCCAAATACCCTAGGTCCATTGAGTCCTGCTCTTGCAATTCCTTAATAATAAGTTATTTGGACTCTCTTTTGTGGGTAAAGTCTTGGTGGTTTCAAGCATTATCAACAAACCTTTCAGTCTAGTTGGTCAGAAAAATCATTAGTAGTTCAGTCGTTAGTTGGGTCCACTTTCTTCACCAAAGTGCCATGTTGCATGTCTCCTCTCAGACACTAACTACACTTACCACAAATCCTTCCCTTTTTCCCCCTTAATCTCCTTTAATAGAGTCCATATATACTAACTACAGAGATCCTTTGTAATTATTGGTTTATTTATTTGTGTATGTGAGGGTGTGAGTGCCTGTGAACACATATGCAGAGGCCAGAGGAGGATGTTAAATGTCCAATTCCACTTCACCTCATTACCCTGAGACAGTCATTCAACATGTAACTAGTTGGTTTCCATTAGTCTGAGTGGCCAGAAAGCTTCAGTAATCCAGTGGTCTCTGTTTCTCACAGCACTGGGGTTATAAGAGCATACATGGCCTTGCTTTTTTTTTTTCCATGTAGGTGTTGAGGATCTGAATTTGGATTCCTGTGCTTCCATTGAGTTATCCACTCATCCTGAGGATCCTTTATAGAAATCTAACAGCAGGGGTCAAAAATGATCTTCAGTGTGATGCATCTTCATGACTAAAATATATCAGAACCCAGTGCAATGGGTGATTTACCATGAATCTTAGATTTCTCTTAAGTATTAGTACTAAAAGTTACCTTCAGAAGCAACCTTTGAGGGGGCCGGCATGATCAGGCAGAGGGAGACATTAGCTGAAATGCAGCCCTCAAAAAGATTCACACAGGAGGACTTTCTTGTGAGTTGTTGTCCTTTTCCAGGAGTTAAGATAGCTGACACCTCCAGTGGGTTGGTTCTCAGGGGGGACCTTCCCCTTCTTAGAGTCGTGGAAGAGGTGATGTTGGGGGCTGTGATCAGTAATTAATGGGGAAAAAAAGATAACTGTCACCTCTGTTACCAGAGTACACTGTACCAGTGGTGGCTCATGGCCAGGATAAAGGCCCAGACTGTGCCTCAACTCATAGTTCTCCAAATCACCTTTGTTTCAGAGATGATACTAGAGGTCAGATAGAGTTTTGTGACAGCTCCATGTCAGTTCATCTCTCCTTTCCAGATGTCAGTTCTGAAGGCACTCTTTAGTACTACAATAGTCTGGAGAATCTGTTTTGGGGGAGCTCACCTGCAGTGATGAGCTAAAACAGGGATCCATGTGGTTGCAAAGTCGCCATGAATACTTAGTCACAAAATTCTCTGAAGCTATTGTAACATGTGGGCTCTGTAGCTCAGAGTTCAAATCTTGACTCTGCTATTACAAGTGGATGTGTAACATAAGGCATTCTAAGTAGCAATTTGTGTCTCAGTTTTATCATGTGTAGAATGAGTTTAGATGTAACACAGCAGAATATATCGTAATAATCAAGATTGCACAAACAAGGTCAAAGGGCATCACAAACAGGGTCCTGGAAACACTGAGATTGTTGTATGGGTATTTTTGCAAATATTTTTAATGTCCTTTCTCCATACTAAGATCTTCTCTGCTCTAAAAGTCCATTGCTCACCATTGCAGAAGTCAGGGTCAGGTTCTCCCACCAAGAATGGAGGCCACCACTTACAAAGATCTTGTCTCTCTCTGGAACTTTATTCATCAAGGCCTTAGAGGTTTTATGGCCCTGTACTTGTCCCATTAAAATATTTTATTTCACACTTGCATTTCTTATATTCTTTTTGTCCGCTACAGGAATAAAGATATATTTGCATCCTGTTATTATTTAATAAATTACCACAAACTTACAATTGAAAGAGCCAACTTTTGTTTGTTTGGTTTTCAAGACAGGGTTTATTCGTATAGCCCAGATTCTCCTGGAACTTGCAACTTTCTGTGTAGACCAGGCTGGCCTTGAACTCAGCCATTCCTCTGCCCCTGCCTCCGGAATGCTAGGATTTAAAGGTAGTGAGCTCTAGTGAGTTGTCCTGATACTGTTTGTATTCTAATGTTAGTTAATTCTGTTTCCTCTAGAGGAGTCCCCCACCCCCAACAAGCAGTCCATCATGTACTCAGGGATGTCATGTGAACCTTCTTCCATGTTAACGGGTCAATAAAGACCAGAGCCAGTGATTGGGTAGATCAAGTACTATACTAACTTATTCCCCAACTATAAGACCCCTTGTTACTTGCAGTTTCTCCTGGCCACATGGTTCTGGTCTATCATGGCTTCTCCTCCACTCTTCTGTCTTCTCTCCTTCCCCTCTCATTCTTTTCCCTTCTCTATCTGCTCCCACTCTGGAAACTCCAGTCTCACCTTTCCTCTCCTCTGCCTAATCACAGCTCTAGCCCTTATTGATCAGTTAACATGGGAAGTAGGTTACATGATAACACCTCAGTATGTGATAGACTGACAGAATTAACTAATATCAGAATACAAACAACATCAGGCCAACCCACTACAGTGATCCCATCACTGCCCTGTGACATAGTTAGGGTTTAGTAGGCTGAAATCAAAACATTGACTGGCTTGTAACTGTGTCTTATGGCTTGACAGAGAAGAATCTGTGTCTAAGACCATCACAGAGAATGCTAGTCAAACTCTTCTTGCAAGTGTATGATTAATGATCCTGTACATTTGCTGCCCTGCAGCTAGAGATTGCAACAGTCCCATGGCATGCTTCCACTGCCCTCATCCAGCCAGTGAACACAGTATTTAGAGCATGACTATTATAGATATATTTATGAAATGTAACCCTAGGAGAGAATCCCAATGACTATGATGACAGTAACACACAGATGATGTCCCTTTTCATATTCAAGGGGTGAAGGTCACCCAAGAACATGCAGAACCAGAGGCAGGGAGATAGGTGCTTCCCTAGGGTATGTCAACCACCAAGGATCTTTTGTGTTTTAATCTATCCTCACTGGATGGGAATTCTATAATAAAATTATTAAAAGCCCAATGTCCTTATGTGGTAGACCTACACTGATTTAACCAAATAAAAACCCTGAACCATGGTAAAAGTTTTCAGCCACAATAGTAAACTCAGTACAGCATCAAGTGGTTAGAGCTGAATACTGTCTATAATTGGATAGAAGTATAGCCAAGACATAACACCAGGCAAAGTTGTCAGGAAAGCTTGCTGAATAATACCCCAAACAAAAAGCAGACAATACATCTTGATTTAAGTTATACATTTCAGCAATTAAATAAAACTTCTACAATACTGGCCTTGCAATTATTTCATGCAAGCCAAGAAAATGAAAGAAAAACAACTCTTAGATATGTTGGGTACTGTCATTTCAAACCACAGGAAGCAGGCAGCAGATACATTGATGAGGAAGACAATAAATACAGCCACATTCTGATCCCATGGACAACTGTGTTTAACTTCTAGAGTCACAGAACTTATGGCATGTCTCTATATTAAAGGAATTTGTTGTGATGACTTACAGTCTGTAGTCTAACTACCCCAATAATGGTCAGTTGTGAATGGGAAGTTCAAGGATCTAGCAGTTGCTCAGTCCCACAAGGCTAGTTGTTTTAGCTGATTTTCTGTAGAAGTAGATTCCAACAGATCTATCTGCTGGTAAGTAAGTGCAAGCAGGTGAAGAAGGGCTAATCTTCCTTCTTCCAATGTCCTTAGCTAGGTCTCCAGCAGAAGGTGTGGCCCAGATTAAAGGTGTGTACCACCACGCCTGGATCTTGGCCTTGTTTTGTTTCAGGCTGACCTTGAATTTGGAGATCTCCTTGCCTTAGGCTCCTGGGATTAAAGGCATGTACAACCTTGCCTGGCCTAAACTTTTCATAGCCTTCTGTGCTTCACACTCTCCATGCCAAGATCCGGGTCACAAGCTTGTGCCTTCCGGCCTCACGATCTGGATTACGGGTAGGCCCTCCAATTCTGGATTATAGTTCATTCCAGATACAGTCAAGTTGACAACCAGAAATGGCCATCGCAGCATCATTTGACTCAGCAGTTGTAATTATAATTAACTGTGACTTCTAAATACACTGCCAGGTGGCAGTCTGTTGTTTCTTACCTTTGGTTCCAAGTGAAGAAACATTCTCCCACTACAAGGTCTCAGATAAGATTTAGTGGTTTCTTGTATTTGGGTCATAAAGAAAGAAAGCAAAAAATATAAGATCAGGAGCTACCATGGCTTAGCAGGTGCATGCCACCAAGCCTGATGACCTGAGTTCAACCCCAGTGATCGATATGGTGGAAGGAGAGAGTGAATGCCCGTGTTATTATTTGTAATAACAAAATAACATTTTATATAACAAAATTATTTTTACTACATGTGTTATCATTTTTGTATTAGATAATTTAGTCAACTCTTAAAAACAAATTTCACATTTTGTGTGTGTGTATGATACCATGTACTTTAATAAGCCAGACATAAAATTGTGTAGCAACAAGCCATATGGGCAAATTATATACACAATCCAGTCACTCAGGGGTCAGCTGTTGTTGGTGGTAATATAGTGCATTTATAGTTGTCTCTCTTTTTATGAAGTTCATAAAGACAAGGAGTCTAATCCCATTATCAAAGGCTACCTCAGTGTAAACAGGATCAAAAGAAAATGTGGCTTAGGGACTTCCCATTAAAAACAGTAGACTGAACACACACACACTTTCTTGTCCCCTCCCTAGAAACTTATCAGATCATAAAGAATATGAAAGAGAGGGACCAGAAAGTAAACCAAGAAATGAGCAATTATGAGACCCAGCAAACAGAGTCTAGGCAAAGCACATTGAAGGAAAAAAGAACAAATGGGGTTAGCTTTAGGAAGAGTGGTCAGACCACACCCCAAGGGAGAACCATTAAAATACAGAATTTTGGCAAAAATGCAAAAGTAACAGATTTTTTGATGTTCACGAAGTTTTAGAAAAGTTTATGGATATCTTATAACTTTATTATGACACTTATTGGAGGTAATACCTGTAAATATACAGGAAAAATAAACCAGCCTAATATAAGACAATAAATAGCTATAGGAGAAAGGGAAAGGAAACATTAGAGATGTCACTCAGCTCAATAGTAAACAATATAAATGTAGTCATAATGGAGAAATTCCAGTTACTGGTTTAAGCAAATTTTTTGATGTAACTATGTGGGATGGATAGGGAGAGAAATGTGCAGTTTTAGAAGGTGGCTTTGGTTTGTAAAAGCTCAAGATGAGCTTTTGTCCATACATTTAATTCTAGTGCTCCCAAAGCACCAGGGTAGGAAGAGCCTGAGTTTAGAGTCAGCCTGGACTGCACATCGAGAGTCTATTTTTTCTTTTCTTTTCTATTTTCTTTTTCTCTCTTGTAAAAAACAAACAAAAGAAAAAAAACTTCACCTCAATCATTATCGATATTATCATAGGATATCAATGTGTTATGTTACAATTTTGCATATATGCAATTTGGATGATATTATGGGGACAGAATAAGAATGAGAGAAGTTGGTTTTGCTATGACTAAGAGTGGTTGAAACCAGATACATATATAGGGAGTATAAATCAGGGTTCTCTAAAAGAACATAACAGGTAGGGTAACTATATATTGCAAAAGGGATTTATTACATTGGCTTATACAGCATAGATTGGGTAGTCCAACAATGGACTGATCCTCTTATGTTAACCACCTTCTATTTTATTTTTATAAGACAAGGTCTTACTATGTAGCTCTGGATGTCCTAGAATTCACTTTATAGAATAAGCTGGCCTCCCACTACTGGGATTAAAGGCATGCACTACTTCACCCAGCTCAATTTTTATAAACATGTAGCTTACGGATTATTACCATGACACACAAATAAACTAATTTTAATAAGTGTTTCAATTGTTACTATGCAAGAACATGTGACTGGTTTCGGTTGACCCAAAAGAGTAAATTTAACTAGACAACACTTTTATTTGTCAGGCCTAAATTAGATATAGACATATAGAGAGATAGATGGTAGGTAGCTTAATGGGAACTTTGATAAAGATGACAAATTATCTTCTTGACAGATTTTTAGTTTCTTGAAGTTGGTATAGTTCAGGTCTTTGAAAGGCATTTCATTTTGTTCTAGAATACAATGTTATTTGTCTTATTTTATTTTAATTTGATCATTTTAAGAGCATCATAAGTGTGGCTGATAAAGTACTGAGCATGTTTCAGATGGATTACTCTCTTTCCTTCCTTCCTTCCTCCCTCCCTCCCTTCCTCCCTCTCTCCCTCCCTCCCTCTCTCCCTCCCTCCCTTCCTTCCTTCCTTCCTGCCTTCCCTCCTTCTTTCATTCCTTCCTTTTATATTTCTTTCCTTCGTTCCTTTTGTATCTCTTTCCTCCTTCCCTCTCTCCCTCCCTCCCCCCTCTCTTTTTCTTTCTTTCTTTTGTTAAAGGGTCCCACTATGTGGTTCAGGCTGGCCTCCAACTCTCAATCCTCCTGTGTCACCCTCCTTAGAGCTGCAGTGACAGGTGTGCACAGCACTGCAGCTCCTTTGTTGGCTCCAGGCTCCATCACCACATGAACAATGCAAGTGCTTCCTTCCTTACTGCAAGATTATAGGCCCAATAGACAATTTATACCAAAAGTCAAAAATACACTTAATATACTCGAACTCCCAAACAAGTCCTGTAGTGTGGTTGTTCATTCTCATGGTTGGGGGCTGTAAATTGCTGTCCCCAGATCCACAATAAAGTGTCACAATGCATATAGTTGACTGAGAACAGACCAAACTGACACAAACACAAAGCATGATTGCGTTGAATGCCCATTGCTGTGATGTTGCCACACAGAAAGAAACCACTGTCAACTTAAATTGGGAAACTTATGTATTATCATCGGTCTTAGAGTTTCCATTGCTGTGAAGAGACACGATGACCACAGCAACTTTTATAAAGGAAAACATTTAATTGGGGCTAGTTTACAGTTTCAGAGGCTTAGTCCATTATCATCATGACTGGCAACATGGGCTTATGCTGGCAGACATGGTGATGGAGAAGGAGCTGAGAGTTCTACCTCTTGATCTGAAGGCAGCAGGAGACTGTGTACCATACTGGGCATAGGTCAGTTTTGGTAACTTGTAAACATGAGGAATATGAGATTTACTTGAAGATCCATAATAACTCTTCATTAATTAGGATATGTTGCTCTGACCTGTCTGCTGCAAATGTGAATTAATTCCTTTATTCTGGAATGTTATAAAGGTATATGGGTGAGTGACTGAAATTTCTAACACATCTCTGATGTAAAAATGTTAAAGTAGAATATTCTGGCCAAGTATGCAGTATTATGACTATTAACTATCAACTTGAGCCTTGCACTTATACTTTTAGTGTCAATTTCCCTCTTCTGTAAAGGGAAAATATAGTTGTATCAGTTACTTTCATGTAGTTGTGAAGGTTAAATAACATAAACTACTATAAAGACCTGATGCAGAATGTCGAGTTCTGCTAAGTATCTTATGCCTGTTACTCATCATGATGGCTATTATTAATTGTTAACTTGACAGTCTAGGGTCATCTGGGAAGTGGGTCCCGGGTATGCTTGTGAAAAATTGTCTTGAATATATAGGGATGGAAGACTCTCTGCTGTGGGTACTATCATTCCCTGTCTAAGATCCTGGACTGTAGAAGCTGAAAAAAGGGAATTGAGCAACAGGATATATTCATCATTCTCTGTGTTCTAAGTCTACATGTATACATATATAGCTATACATGTATACACATGTATATAAGTATAAATATATACAGCCAGCCTCCTGCTTCTGCTGCTATGCCCTTCCCTTCCTGATGTTGGCTCTTTCCTTCATAGTGGGCTATCCCACAGAATAAGCTAAAATAAATCCATTTCCCCTTATAGTTTATTGTATTTATTTATGTGAGGTAGGATGGGGAATGGCAAAAATGCATGTGGAGGTCAGAGAACTACTTGTAGGGGCCAGTTCTTATTTTAGCCCTGTGTCTCCCAGAGATTGAGCTCAGGTTTCACACTTTATGGCAAGAGTTTTTTGTTTGTTTGTTTGTTTTTTAACCTACTAAAACATCTCACCAGACCCCAAAGGCAACTCTACTTTAAAAAAGATTTATTTTTATAAGTTTTAATTATGTGACTGTCTATATATTAATGTGCATGTGAGTGCAGGTGTTCAGGGAAGCCAGAGGCATCAACTTCTCTGGAGTTAGTTACAGGCAGTTGTAAGCATAGATGTCAAGAACACAATTCAGGGTCCTGGGCAGTTCAGAATATGGTCTTAACTGCTGAACCATCTCTCTACCCCCTCTCTGGGACATTTTTAAAAAGAAAAATATTCAATGGACATATGAAACATTTACTTCGCATGTAAATATAAAATGAACCTGAGATCTTAATGATGAATGATTCAAAGATAGTGCTGTAGGACCACTTAGAGGCTCAAATTAATCATTTTTCAGGACTCTTGACTGTCTTTTCTGTTTATCTGAAAGTTTTTCTAGGGCAGTGTCAGTATTTCATGCCTCTTCACTTTCCTTCTAACATGTATCACCTTCTTTCACACGGACAGGAGTTAGTGAATGAATTCATGAAGATGGTGGATTCTGGATCTACACATTTGGAAAGAACCCCCAGTTAAACTTCTGATCTGGCTCATATAGTCTTTGATATTCAGGACTTTTAACTTCTATCATCTGAGTCCATTCTTAGGAAACCATTCTCTAGATATTAGATCAGGCATAAGACTTTAGAAAACAAAACTAATTAAACACTGTGGTTGTAGGCAATTATTGTAGTGAAATATTTTGGTCAAGATATTTTTCTTCAAATAAATCATGATCAAAAATGGTTTGGGTGAACATATGTTAACATATGTTAGACAAAATATTTCATATTCTTCTCTTGTTCCATTTTGAACATTAATCCAAAATAGGAAGAACATTAATATTAAAAATACATAGTGTCTTTGGCTCTTAAAAAAAAAATCTTTTTAGAGTATAGTATAGCCGTCAGAAAGTCATATGTACTTCAGTCCCAGGAGTAGTGGTATTGTCAATGCAAAACATCCTCTATTTCCATACAAATATCTCCTTCAGCATGACTAAAACCTTTCTCATTTATAATTAAGTGATAAGAACCACTACAATCAAATCCTAAAACACTAAAGAGACTGAGCTTAACTCAGAACCAAAAAAAAGAAAAAAGAAAAATCTAGTGTGATCCCAATGTGTAAACCTTTCTAAAGAAATTTTGATTTGCTAGCAGATTCCTGGCTGTGGTTTTGTGATCTTGGCCAAATACTTTGTGTGTCTTGTGGGAGAGGCTCAGATGTTCCTGCATCATTAGTGAGTTTTGATGAATTTCACTAAACCATCTATCCTGGGCTTTCAAACCAACAGTTTGTATTTATAATGTGGCCCAAGAAGTCAATGAACTCTGTGGTTTGACATTAACCACAATATTGTCATGTCAAATGGAATGTGCCAACTCATCCCAATCTGTATTCATGTCCTCAAAGCCACAGGAAGTCTATGCACTCAGTCAATAAAGAGACTGTTAACTTTTACTAGGGATTTTGCATACTTCTTATCACTGAATTTGAAATAGAGTGAAAAGAACACAAATAGTTTATTCTGTAACTAGTCATTTTAAATTTAAGATAATATACTCCTTTAATAGTTAATCTTTGAATAAATCAATTTAAATATTAATCTCTCCTTAATTACTCTTTCTCTATTTTTTTTTTCCTGACAGGATCTCACTATGGAGCTTAAGATAGCCTCCAGCTTGGTATCCTTCTACCTCCACATCCCAAGTACTGAGATTATAGGCATGCCCCACCTGGATGAATATTAATCTTAGAACTAAGACAGGAGCAAGCTCTCCATAAGCAGCTAGGATAATGACCTTGGGTAAATCATAAGCTAGTCACATAGTTCCCAAACCAAAAAGGGTCTTGACTAGATGAAAAGCCTACAGAATGTTAAAAACTAATTGAGAGAGACAGTGGACAAAGAACACCATGACTCATGAACACTCTAATTATTGGATAGGCAACACTGAGTCACGTTTCTGGCAGGGCTGAATAGTTATGCAAAGGTATGGAGACCACTGACTGGTCTGGCATGCAATCCACTCCAAGAATGGCCAGTTTCCATAAAGATTACCTTGATGTCCATCCCATTCTTGCTCTTAAGTCTCAACCTCAGAAGGCTGCTAAACTAGGCTGTTTTTGTTTCTCTCTGTATTTCTACTTGAGAGTTTCTCTTTTTCTTAATATATCTACTTTGTTTGCTTTGTTTACTCTTTGTCACATCTGCTTATCTTCTCTTCTTTGGCATGGACATGAACCTAGAATCCTCTGACTTGGGCAGCTTTGGTGATCCTACATAGTAGCTCTCTGGGTTAAGCTCACCATGAGTTGACAAAAGTTCTGCTGCACTGAAGAACCACATCACTACTGGTTGTAACAATCTTATTGTGGTATTTTTCTCCTCATAAATGCATTTTTAAAATTCCCAGGCCAAGCCTCATTGTAAGACCCTGTCGAGCCTAAGCTTACCAGAGACCCCCTGAATTAATCACATGGAGCCTGATGGATGCAAAGAACATGAGGATTTTTATTCCAGTGCACTGGGGCAGTCCCAGACCCTAAGGAAAGGAGACAACCCCGCACAGCTTGTTCAGTGAACTTTTATACAATTTTCAGGGCAGTAGCCATTAGACACAATGTGATTGGTAGAACAGTGTGACTTTTTAAACTGATTGGTCTTTAGGGAATGAGGTGGCAAGGACTTCCCTTGTCTGAAGGTGGGCAAAGGACCACCCTGAGGAATGTGTCCCACCCGCAGGTTGGTTCTCACCCTGTGACCTGAGGAATGTTAATTAGCCTTTCCCTTCCAAAGAATTCCACTACCTTCCTAAAGTTCCTGAGCTTATCTTTTTAAGGAACTTCCTGGCCTTCCGGTGTTTTTCTGAGATGTCCCTGTCTACTCAGATGATACATTACAATATTGTCTCAATCTCTGGTAAGGCTAACATTGTAAGGGTTGTCACAATGCTTAGGTGCAGTAAAATTTCTACTGTATGCCAGAGAAAATATTCTTTGATAATGATAAATTTGTGTGCATGTATGTGTGTACATATGTATGCATGTAAGTATGTATGCATATATATATATATATATATGTGTATGTACACATATATATATATATACCTTAAGAGCATAGAAGTTTACTTTCTCACACTGCAGAATAGCACTGGGCCGCTTGTCTCCCTAAAATTATTTAAGTGATTGGATGTTTTCCATCAGCTAATATAAGCCACTGCCAGGGTATTGTTGCCATGCATGGGTAAGGTAGAACTAACCGCCTTCCTCTAGTTTGCTAGGACACAAGGAAACATGCCGAGTTCAGGGCAAGGAGATGGTCTTTTCTCCTCATGGTCCATAGCTACTCTACTCCACAATAGGTGCTAAGAATCATGGTCTCTCATTGGAGCCACATGCCCAGGAATGAAGGAAAATAAATTGGTAGACTGCTAGCTATTTTCATCAAAACATCATTTTGATGATTTGCAGAATTATCTCCAAGATAAACAATTTGTTATTTCGATAAGCTTTCTTTTCAATTGATTCACAGCAATTCAGCACTGATTTCATATTCCATGAGAATGCTGTTTTATCATGCTACATGAAAAGCAAAACTTCTATTTGTGAGCAAAGTACTCACTGACTGGGGCTCTTCTCTCATACAAAGCCATATAGCCGAGCCTTTGAGCCTCAGGGCCCAAAGATGAATGCTTACCATTTGGGAGAATATCAAGGAGACTATAATAAATGGGAAAGCACTTTGGAGAGTGAAAAGCTTTCAATAAATGCAAGATTGTTATTATTACAGAATTACTATGTTGGAAGTGTTGTCTGTTCATATAGGGTGTTATGTGTATTGGTTCAACAAGGGGTTAGGCTCCATAGAAAGGTGCTTTACTCTTATTTTTGCAGCTTGTTTTCTACTCTTTCTTGTTTTCTACTCTGTCTTGCGGAGTTCCAAGTGTGATCTGCTTAACAAACATGTCATGGTAAATATAACAGATGGCACAAAAGTGAGTTATATAATAAAATCTTATGTTCTCAGTATCACAATCAACTTAGGTGTACAATTTTAGCTTCTATTTATAATTCATAAAATTTTCTCTCTTCTTAATATATTAATTTCTCACAAATTGCTTCTTAAAAATATTTTGATTTTGAGACAGGGTCCAACTATATTGTTCAGTCTGGCTTTGAACTCATAATCTTTCTGCTTCCATCTGCCAAATGCTCGGGTTACTGGCATGTGCTATAATGCTTGCTCACAAATTACATTCAGTTCTTACCACTTATTTTTATCATTACCATTTACCTTTGTTTGGTGTGATACTGGCTTTTTCATCCAGTATTCTTACAAATGTCTGTAATATTCTTTGGAGAAATGACCTCTATTCTCCCTCAATACTTCTCTTGAAGGGTACTCAGGATAAAAGGAATTTGTTTGTCCTGTGGCTGTGTCCAGTCTAGTAGGTGTGATGAGGGCTAAAGTTCTTACCCATGTATTTTTTTTCCCTGCAGTATGCTCTATATTATTGAAACTAGTGTGATTATTGCCAAACAGTAAATCTTCTCTATATCTGCTTATGATTTTTGTTTGTGCAATATTTGTATGGACTTTTCTCCCAATCCTCAGGAAAATTAAATGAATGGAAAAGAGGCTTTACAGTAATAATTATACCACAAGAATGCCTGAGAAAATAAGAAAGTCTTAGGAGAGTGGGTTATTTAAGTTTTTGAATGGGTAATCCTTACATATAAGAAATCACGAAGCATGAAGAAACACTTATCCTCAACGACTTCAATTTCCAGCCTTAGACAATTCGACGAAGCCAACCAGATGCAGGGGAAAGGCTGGTTTACCTGTCCACAGGCAGTTTCTCTCCATATTTCCTCAGCCTATCAGATGTTTCTCAGGCTAATTTGGCACACCGGTCCTATTGTTTTTTCAGGCATTTGTCTTCTACAAATATCTCATCTTTGCAAAGGAAGCCCATCGAGAGGATTATGATAATCTTTGTTCCTGATTAAAATTTCTCTGCTCAGCTGCTTTGTGTTCTTTTTTTTCTTCCATGGTGGTTTAATCCACATTCTATGGTTCTGTGATTAACCTTGAGTGTGGACCCTCAGTGTAGGTTCCTACGAGCCATAACTGAACATTCAGACTGCCGCTTTGTTTCATTAGCAATTTTTTTTTTTTTTTTTTTTTTTTTGCAGTACACTGAATGCCCTCTCTCTCGATTTTGTTCCCTGAGCAAAGAATTTTCTTTTCAGTTCTTTCTTACTGGAGTTGGTCTTTTTCTGAGGAGTGCTTTATGTGGACTTTGGAAATCATAAAATTGATCATAAAAATTGATTCATAAGACCGATTTCCTCTGTCCTCACAATTAAAATTCGCGGTGACGTTTCGTCGTCCACAAACGCAGGCTGGACGGTGGTGATGGTGTTAAGATTACTGATTAGTTCCGCAGCCCTGCGCAGCACCTCCCGCCTGCACCTCGAATGGGCCTTAAACTTGAAAGCCTCTCTGGGCTGCAGGGTGAGGCTCCCCTCTAGGCGCTAGGAACCCAGCGAGCCACCCCGGAATGAGAAAAAGAACTTAAGAGGATTAAAACAAGAAAGGACGCATTCGGAGTCCTGGGAGGTGATGCCAGTCAGGGCCTCTGAATGCCTAAGAAAGAAAAATTTCCTTGGTCCTCGCTGCTCGCGGGCGGGGCTCCCTCCTCCAGGAGTGGCATCCCTGGAGAGAGGGCAGACACCGCCAGCTCTCCTTTCTACAAGGGTAGCTTTGGCTAGGAAAGAGCCACGGGGGAGGCAGGAATTTGTCCCATAAACCAATGGCTGATCAGCTGTGCCTGTCTGCTGCTCACTGTACAGCTTCCAGAAAAGACTGAAGGAAGGTCCCATGGGTCATTTGAATGAAGATTTTAGTCTTGAAGTGTTTTGGTTATTCTGATCATACTCGATTTCTGTTTGCTTTTATTTTTGAAGTAGGGTCTCATTCTGCAGTCCAGCCTGGTGTCTATGTACCTCGTGGATCACCTGGGGTTACTGTAGTCCAGCCTGGTGTCTATGTACCTCATGGATCACCTGGGGTTACTGGAGTGTTCCATAAAACCTGTCTTGCTCACGTTGGATTTATAGTCGCCATTAGTTTTAATTTTATTTTTATTTTTTGTGACTTTGGGGATCAAGTACAGAGCTTACATGTACTAGGTAAGCACTCCACCAACAAACTACATTACTAGACTCTACAGATTTCTAATTTTGAAAGAGAGAGAGAGAGAGAGAGAGAGAGAGAGAGAGAGAGAGAGAGAGAGAGAGAGAGAGACAGACTCCCCAAAGTATGGCTCTAATGTTCATACATCTGATAACAGATAGGTAAAAAATATTCCAAATTTTGTGTAAGCCTAACTGTTCATCAAGGAAGTAAGAAGTTTATTCTTTTTTTAAAAAAACATGGGAGAAATTTGCTTAGCTTTGTGGCACAGGTCTGTAATATCAGCTACTTGGGAGACTGAGGCAGGAAGATTGCAAGCTCATGATAGCTTGAGCAACTTAGTAATAACTTGTCTAAAAATGCAAGATTTAAAAAATTCAGATAATTGCTCAGTGGTAGAATGCTTGCCTAGCATGCGCAAGACCCCAGGTTCAACCCCTAATACCACCCAAACAAGAATAGAAATTTACCTGTAATTTGCTTAACAATGGCCTCAAATACTGTAATGGAGGCTGATACACAAAAACCACATAGCATTTAATGTACTACAAAACCATTTTTGAAGAAGTGAGGCGTAAGTGAAGAGGTAATTACTAAACACGGTCCTTCAATAATAGGAGAGCATTAGGTAGGGACCAAGCAATTTCATAGTAGCCCATAACTGAAGAGATTCACAGAGGGAACAAATATAACCTGCCACTCTAACACAGCACACATGTTTGACTACAGGACATGAGCAGTGCCACCAGATTTTCAGCCAATAGAGAGCATGCATTTGAAAAAGTGCCCTGTGCTTGGCAAAGTCCTAAGGCTATGTTAAACAGTGAAAGACATTTTCTGTTGTCTATTCTGCTGCTCAAGAATTCAAGGAGGTGAACAGGTATACTGTCCATCACAGTAGTACCCAAAAATGGATGCTTTGAGAAGCCATTGACCTGGTAACTCAATGTCATCAAAAGTACCCACTATAGCAATTGAGTCTCATAGCTATCAATCAAGGTGACAGGGAGCATAGGTCAAGCCTTTTTTAAAAAAATTATATTATTTAGTTTAGTGTGTGCATATAACCACCTACCCCACAATTTTCTTTCATGTGGACGTCTAAAGACAATCCACAGGAGTTGGTTCTTTTCCTCTACATGTGAGTTCTGAGGATTAAACTCAGGACATCAAACTTGGAAGCACGTGCCTTTCTCTATGATAACTCTAACTGTGTCAAGTTGTCTCACAAAACCAGCCAGTACACCCCAAGCTCACCCAAAGCAGTGCTAGACCCTATGTAACATTGTAACTCCAAGCACACCCAAAGCAGTGCTAGACCCTATGTAACATTGTAACTCCAGAAACCAGTATAGTGTTTGATACTTAGTTGAAGCCTAGCAAATGTTTGGTCAATGAAGGAATGAAAAACTTAGTGCACAGGCTGAAGCTTTCTTTGGGTTAACATCTCGTCTTTGCTTTTCTCAGACTATTGCATGTTCAGCCCCCTCATTTCTAGACCATTTCAAACTAAATCCAATATATTAATGATCTCAGGTTCACCTTCTTAAGTGGAGGTCACCACCTCTGCTCAGGGTTCTGTTGGTCCCAAAGCTGATGAAGGAAGAGTCCTAGAGACCATGTTGAGTCCTGAACTCTGGAATCTTGTGCCCCTGTGAATGATCTTATGCATGCAGTGTCCTGAGGTCTGAGCTCTGCTCTATTCTATCATTCTAGCATTTAGGATTTTGCTTGTCATGTGTCCCCAGCAAGGACTGCATAGTCAGGCAAGGACTGTCCTACAGGAAGAAGGCTCAGTGACAACCATCTTCCATCCACTGGCTCTTTCTCCTCTGCTTTTCTGCTTCCAATCCAAGTTAATTATTATTTGGCAGTCTAGAAAGTTCTGACAGTTTGGAAAATGCAATGCATTGCACTTCACTAAGTAGGAAGGCCTCCTTGAAGGAAGGAAACTGTAGAAAGCAAATTGTTTTTGAATGGCTAGAAGTTTTTGGTGTTACTGCTAGCATTTCATATACTATACTGCTCTTATTTTCTTAAAGAAATATTGATTAACCGATTATTCATCAATACACAGTCTTTTGGTGCAGCCCTGACTGGTCTGGAATTCACTGTGTAGCCCAACTCATAGCCAACTGTGTAGCCCACTGTGTTAGCTTTGAACTCATAACTCTTCTGCCTCAGCCTACCAAGTTTGGTCAGGAATGTGAAATCCAAAGGAAATTCCAGTATCAACAAGTTCTAGGGTTACAGAGGTAGACACAACCAAACTAAGCCTTTTTTTTTTTTAACAGACTTCATTTATTTTTGTCATATAAAAACCCTTATGTGGTAGCCACAGCTGGAGCCTGGGTCCTCTGAACAGAGACTCGGGTGTGGGTTTTCACAAGATGATCAGTGAATCCCTGGTAAGGAGACTTGGTGAACACAGTCTCTTTCCAGAGGTCGGGGGTCAGGTAGCTGTAGGTCTTGGAGATGACATCAAAGGTGGCCTTGGCAAAATTGCCCAGGGTGGCAGTGCAGCCTCTGGCTGAAGTGTAGCAGTCATCTATACCGGCCATCTTCAGGAGCTTCTTGGGTACAGGAGCAGTGCCTCTGGGGGCAGGGATGAGATGCACCAGCACAGACCCACAGCAGCCTGTCACCTTGCATGGAACAGTGTGGGGCTTGCCAATCTTGTTCCCCCAGTAGTCTCTCCACACAGGCACAATGGAAAGCTTGGCCAAGATGATGGCCCCTCAGATGGCAGTGGCAACCTCCTTGGAGCCACTTAACACCAAGACCAACATGACCATTGTAGTCTCCAATAGCGACGAATGCCTTGAACCTGGTCCGCTGGCCAGCCCGAGTCTGCTTCTGCACTGGCATGATTTTCAGAACCTCGTCCTTTAGGGATGCACCCAGGAAAAAGTCAATGATCTCAGACTCCTTAATGGGCAGGGAGAACAGGTAGATCTCCTCCAAAGACTTGATCTTCATGTCCTTAACCAGGCGGCCCAGCTTGGTGACGGGTATCCACTCCTTGTCTTCAGCTTTACCTCCGCCAGCCCCGCGGCCTCGACCACGGCCATGGCCTCGACAACGACCGCGGTCCCTAAGACCGCTGCTGAATCATCCATGGAAACTGCCGCTGCCTCCTAATCCTGGGCCCCCGGGTCCTCCAGGCCCTCCCGCTGCTCCGGCGTCATCCGCCATTTGGTGTTTTCCCGGAGAAGAAGAAGCCAAACTATATAGTTTGGTTTTATATTTTTAAGTTTGTGTGTGTGTGTGTGTGTGTGTGTGGTGTATGTTTTCATGTGTAGGGGTGTGTCATACACACATGTGAAGGTATTGAAATGCATTATCTTACTCATTTAATGAATATTATATTAGGATTTTGAGCATGCTAAGCAAGTACTCTACCAGTAGCCACATGCTCAGTTTTAAATATCCTTTTTTTTTTGCATTTTGAAAAGTACCTAAATATAATAATACATGTATATAAGGAAGCTCAAAAGAGAATACATTTATCATTATTTGTAGTTCATGCTTTTTTAATTGATACAGTGTTGTAAAAAATTTCAAGCTTGCAGTGGAGAGGACAAGAATCATATAGAAGCCTTACTTGAGTGAGCAATAATGACTTTTTTCTGATTGTCTGTAGTCAAAAAAGCTGTAAACAGGAGCACATGCTTTTCAGATTTTAATTGGTAAGAGAGTCAGGGCTGGCTTAGATTCATCTTCATGCAGGCCATTGGCACCAGATATTGTGAGAGTCTGCCCAAAGAAATGTGAGTGTAGAAGTGGCACTCTGCCAGCAATTTGTTTAGCATGTTTACACACTTGTTTTGAGATGAAGCCTAGGTTAGCATCAAACTTACAATATGTAACTTATCGCATAGTTGAAGATAACGCCGAGTCCTGAGTTTTCTGCCTTAGGAGATTGCATGCATATGCCACCATGCTTACATAGCATTCTTTCCTGAAGCCACACTGACTATGGAAAACCTAACAAGCTAACTGTTTGCCTCTTCATGCTATCTGTGGGAATCATTACTGGGAGGAGTTAAACCTCTCACAGCAGTGTCCTGTCACTTCAGCCTGAAAGAAGGGAATCCATTTGGCTTCCTCATTCTTGAGCTCTGGACACACAGTGTTGGCTATAAGCACTTTGCCCCAGCTGAGTACTAAGTGCATCATTAGGAGCTGCACATGCTTGTGGGGAAAGGCATACTTCAATAAGTGCAGTGAAATCTCAGTGAATTGTGCCAAAGCAATTTAGGCCTTTTATTGTACTTCACTATTGGAGAATTTCACTACAAGCAACTCCTCTAAGGAGGAGTGCTACAGCGAGCTCACTCCATGGAAAACACTTTACGTAGCTCTGGACTCTCAAAGCGTTAGTCTTCTTTCTTTTAGTTTATCAGGGATTCTTCATTGGTGTTACAATTCTATAAGATAGGAAATCAGAAATGCTAAACTAATATGTGAAATATGTCCTTCTTGCAGGAGGTGTGATGTAAATAAAAAGAAAGCCTGAGAATGCTTTCCCCCTCCACTTTAATGCTTTTGATTTTCTATAATTTATTTTATGTGGGTGCTGTAATAAATACCCTATGCAAATTTTACTGTGTGGTGTCCACACCATCAGTCCTGGGATGACTGGGTAGGTCAATTCATTGTTAATTTATATGTTTATACCTACCTCTGACTTTTTAGGTTCTTGAAGAGGGTCAGATAATCCCAGAAACATTTTTATTACTCTGGTTTATGGAGAAGGCAACAGGTATGGCTACAAATTGGAGATGTTTCTCCACAGAAAAGAACAGAAGCACTAATGATGGAATCAGAGTCTGAGGTGAATAAGAAAGGTTCAGGTAATGGGAAGTGAGGAAAGAGCTCAAGGATTTCAGAGCAAGAGAGAAGAGGTCTGGACTAGAGTGAGGGATTGGACAACTATGTGGCTTTCCTTGTTCAGCCTCCAGTAAAGCCAGTTGCTGCCCGGTACTTCCCAAGTGTCTCTCGTTGTTCCATGTGTCTTCGTGAGGCTTGCTTTAAGCTTCCTTGGGAATAGAAAAGACAGATACGCCTTATAGAGTCTGGGCTAAAATACGAGTGAAGTACCCAGAGACAGAATGAGGTTGGCTGGGTGGTTTGCTGAGGTTGTAAAGAATATTTTTGATCATGGCTGTCATTTAGACTTTTCTCTACATACTGATAATAAAAAGTGTGTGTGTGTGTGTGTGTGTGTGTGTGTGTGTGTGTGTGTGTGTGTGTGTATGTGCATGAGAAGAAGCCAGAGGGGATGGCATGAGTCCTGTTCTGGACTTTCAGCCTCTTTGCTTTATCCTATTGAGGCAAAATCTCTCACTGACCCCAAGGTCCTGTTCTGTGGCTAAACTGGTTATCCAACAAGCTCCAGGGATCCCCTGGTCTCTGCTGTCCTCAGTGTTGAAGTTCCAGGTACACAGGGCTATGCCTTACTTTTACATAGATGCTGGAGAGCCAAACTCAAGTCCTCATGCTTGCACAGAAAGCACTCTTACTCCCAGAACCATCTCCTCATTCCCTAAAATGGACTGATTTTTTTTTCTCCATCTTAACACTAAAGATCAAATCTAGAACCTCTCATGTGTTAGGTATCTTCAACCCATTAGATTGATTCTTATTTATTTTTAAGTTTTTATTTTATTTATTATTGTTGTGTGTAAGTAGAGCATATATATGTGTGTGGAAGTCAGAGGACAACCTTACGGAATCACTTCTCTCCTTCTACCTTTAGGTGGGTTCTAGGGATCAAATGTGAGTTGTCATGTTTGTGTAGCAAACATTTTATCTCACCAGTCCTGTTTGTTTTTATTGTAGTAATAAATTTTTTCTTCATATGCTCCTTGAATGAAGAGGAACTGACTCTGACACTCTTACTTTTGTTCTGTCACTTAAAAATTATCAAAGAGCTTTAATTTAAAACAAAGTGACTGGGGAATAGTTAAGCAGTACAGTGTTTAGCTAGCATCACACACACAAACACACACAAAATGTTGTAGCTGCTTAAATCAGAGGCTTGCCAATTTCCCAGATTAGAAGGCAATGCAGGTACCTAAATGACCAAGGTACTTCCAAATCCCTTGTGACTACAGACTTCACCTGTAGCAGTTCTATTTATATCAATAAATTTGGACTTCAAACCTTGTGCATGCCAAGTAAGCTCCATACCGTTGAGCTTCTTCCTCAGGCTTCTTTATACTTTGCACTTTGAGACAGGTTATCAATAAGTTGCTGAGGGAGGCCTTGAACTCACAGCTCAGGCAGACCTTGAGTAACTACTCTTGCCTCAGCCTCTTGAGTAGCTAGGATTACAGGTCCACTGAGAATAGTTTTTCAGCAGTTGTCTGGTAGATGCAAGTCGTCAGTACTACAGCTGAGTAAGTGTAAAGAGGTTAGAATAATAAGGTTTTGTTTGGGGATTTTGTTCTTTCTTCCTCCTCTCCTTTCCCTTTGCCTTATTTCATGACTGTCGTCTTGCTGTCTTTTCTCTCCACACCTAGAACAGCCAGCAAAGAGTCTGGGTTTGGTATCATGGGCCTTCAGCTAGTGGCATCATCCTGGCATCACAGTCAGTCAGATTCAACTTTAACTAGAAAAGAGGTAAGGAAAAAATGAAAGTAAGCCCATAAAAGTGATATTAGTCACTTGTTTCTAGGCATCTGTCACCCTCCCTTTCACAGTGTCTGTGCCTGGGGAATATTAACAGGAAGATTGCTTTGATAAAAACTTAAATTCTCTTAATGCACTATGGAACTGCTGGATTATGGAAGCCATAGTTCTGTTGCTATGTTCCATTTGTGTCTGTGTTACTATGGCTGTGATATGCAGAAGGGGTAGAGAGCTACTGTAAATCCAGATCCCTTCCTCATACTCTTAGGCAGATTTGTTTCAATACCATACTTTTTTTTTATCTTGGCCACTCTCACCTTCTGGCGGATTTTCCCAAGCTCTAGCCTAGGGTGTCTCAGGTGGTATGGCTGATGGCTGGAAGCTCACAAGGCACAGAATGCCCATTTTCCTTCCTCATGTCAGGCTTGGGCTCCCTTTGACCACATGTAAATAATTGTGAGTCACAACTGGAGCAGAGCTCCGCAGATTCTCTGTAAAGAACCAGACAGCACATACTTCACTTTTTGTAGGTGACACAGACTCTGCCACAAATATCCAACTGGTCCCTGAGGGTGAAACCAACGTGTTCAAGTAAATTTTATTTATTTCTAAACTAAAATTTGTATTGTTTTACATTCATAAAATATTTTCATCTTTTAATTTTTCCTCTATCTTTTTTCTTCCTTTTTCACTGTTTTTTGTTTTTGTGGTTTTTTTTCTTTGATGGTGACAGGGGCTTGCTATGTAGCCCCAGGGTAGCCCAAAACTCAGTAGGTAGCCTAGATTGGCCTCAAACTCAATATCTTGTCCACCCCAGTCCCTCGAGAGCTAGCATTACAGGTATACACATCTGCACCCAGCTTCCCCAATCATTTTCAGATCTTTGCAGGTTGTACAAAACAACACAGTAGACTAGATTTGATCTTTGGGATGTAGTTTGCTGGTCATGACCTAGAATGATTTTTTGCTATGAATTCTGTGCATCTTAAATTCAACAGTTTACAACTACCATTTAAAACTAGCAAGAATGCTCCATGGGTAAAGGCGCTTGCAGCAAAGCCTCATAGTGATCTGCATTCAATCCCTGGGTACCATATGGTGGTCCTTGAATGTGTTCCTGATGTTCACACATGCACCATGGCACATGAGCACCCTCACCCACTCAGAGATTCTAAAATCCATACAGGTTTACATTTGGATACTTGAATGCCAAGGTGAGAGAATTCTACTTGATGGTGCTAAGATCGCTCCTTAGGAGCCTTTCCTGCTGGCTCTTTACTATTCTGTGGGTTTGGTAGTCAGCTTACTATTCTTTACAACCCTTAATTCAAACTGGCAAATAGCATTTTCTTTAAGAAAATTGAGAAATGTCATCTGTACTCAGCTGAATGTCTTCTCTAGCCTCAGCCTCCATTTCCTATAGAAGCTTGTTTTGGATCCCAGGATTCTCTTTACTGTCTTGAGCCAATGTGAACATTTTAGTCTAAGATGGTAGCACTTCTGCTTTTACAAGTGACTTTAACCTTCCAAGAGCCTCCTAGAAAGCCAATACAGGTTCCTTTGGTGCCACAGAAGCTCATCCACAATGAGCCTATGAAAGGCTCCTTTTTGCCATGGTGTGTTAGCCTGCTGATGAACATAGCCTTCTAAGCCTTAAAAGCCATTTTTGTCTGAAAGCATTAACTACAACCTTAGAGATTTCAGAGTTCTTAACAAAGGAACTTGCAGTCACACTATGATTTGATCTTTACCCTGAAGCCATTTCTTATGTTGACTTTTTTTTTTATTGACTGGGGAGATGGAAGATAAGGAACAATGTACTTTCTTTTCAGCATGTTCTGGCCCCTCACTACTTCCTTAAGTGCGTCTGTCCTTACTAGTACCTTATGATGGACAGCAAAAATAAGCCAATTAATATGTCTGACTTTAAGTGAGGCCATCACATCCACCCAATCCAGAAATTTATTAATTACTATCAGTGATGTTTTTCTAAACTGTCCCAGAGCCAATTCACTCAGAATGGTGCACTCTCTAGCCTGTTACAGTTTTGTTACCATGAACTCAACAGAAATGTTCTCACTGTTTTACATAGCCTTCATCAGCCACCTGATTCTAAAGCCATAATACTGTTTTCTGTTTTTTTTAAAGAAGTATGTCACTGTTAATTACTAGTTTTTGCACTAATTGTCTATTTTTTAAAAATAAAGCCTTAAGAGCAGAAGCTTAGATGGATAGATAGATCAATAAATGATAGATAGATAGATAGATAGATAGATAGATAGATAGATAGATAGATAGGATTCATAAAATTTGGGTGGGTTCTACAGGGAGGAACTCCCACTGGTCCTAGTCAGGTTTGATCATGCCACTTTGGCTTTTAGAACTTAGCTGAAAAGCTAGGCTTCAATGTTAAAAGTGTGAGTGAGTAAAGGTACCACATGCTTTTCATTACCTGACTTTAGGGCTTGCTTCCACAGTGGTAATAACAGAGGTTCCAAGGTCACCCAGGGAGAGTCCAAGCTCTTTAAACATCTGCTTGCATAGCACTGACTATTGTTTCATTGGTTAAAACCAGTTACATAGCCAAATTGAGATACACATGAGTGTAGGAGGGAATCATTCATTTGCTTGTATTCTGGGAGCTCATGGGTTGGGAGAGCTGTGAAAAAAGTTGGGCCCATGAATACAATGCTCTTCTCCTGAGCTTACTTTAAGAAGAATGGACTTAGATGTGACACACAGGAAGCCTGCCAAGTCTTGGAGCACCAGCAAAGGCGCTACCAACTTGGAAAAAGAACCATTAAGTTTGCTTCATTTGTAAGCTTAAGTGTAGGTTTTGCTATTGACTGATACAGAAATCTAAATTGTGTCTTGAAACAAGTTGTGGTGGTTATTCTTGATTGTCAACTTGATGACATCTGAAATTAACTAAAACCCAAAATGGGGCACATCTCTGAGGGATTTTTGCTTCATTTGAAGTAGAAAAATCCACTTCTAGTCTAGATATTTGGGGTAGGAAGACACACCTTTAATTTAGATCTTTTGAAGTGGGAATACCCGCTTCTAGGCTATACCTTCTGCTGTATAAGGACATGGAAGAAGGAAGCTTTTGCTCTTTGCCTGCTTGTTTTCACCTTGGTATGAGTCCATTTCTTCACTGGCATTAAGCCTACTTCCTCAGGATTCCAGCGTATATTGAAGACCAGCTGAGACATCCTTGTGGACTGAAAAACTATGGGAGATTCTTAGCCCTTCCATTTATAGACAGTCTTTGTTGGATTAGTCTGACCAAGGCCTATAACTCATTTTAATATATTCCGTTTCTATATTTAGAGAGAGATTCATTCTATAAGTTCTGTTACTCTAGAGAACCCTGGATAATATACTGTTAAATAAAAATTATTGCATATAAAGACCATGCAGGTACTTTCGAAGCCTAAGCAATAAAGGCAGTAGAAAAAAAGGCTTTTGAGACAAATAAATACAAAAGACCAAGCAGAAGAAATAAATAGTAATCTAATTTTTATTGATGTTGTATAGGTTAACAGATACCTTGCTAATACTTTGTTATAGAGTATATCAGTATCTCCTTTAGAAATTGAAAAAAAAATAACATTAATGATAAAATCAAAACCATTTCCCTGAGCCAGTAAGATGGCTCACCAGGTAAAGGCACCAAATCCTGATGATCAGAGTTCAATCCTTGGGAACCACATGGTGGAAGCAAAGAACCTACTCCTGAAAGTTGTCCTTTGTCCTCCACACAACCACTGCAGCATGTGTAAAGCCCCAAACATGTACATACAAAATAAATGCACACAGTTAGATGTAACTTAAAAGTTGAAAAAAGAAAGGCATATTTGAAAAACATCTCAGGTATTCACATTTGTGACTCTTAAGTACACTCCCAAAGTGGGTAGCTATGTCAAAAGTAACTAAAACACTTTGGCAGATAATTTGGAGCAATAAACATATACTCCAAACTAAACAGAGTTCAAAACTTACTTTAAAAAAATGTTCATTATTAGCCAGCTGTGGTGGTACATGTCAGTGCTATCAACACTAGTGTGGTGGTTTGAATAAGAATGGCCCTATGGGGACTGGTGAGATGGCTCAGCGGTTAAGAGCACCGACTGCTCTTCTGAAGGTCCTGAGTTCGAATCCCAGCAACCACATGGTGGTTCACAACCATATGTAATGGGATCTGATACCCTCTTCTGGAGTGTCTGAAGACAGTACTTACATATAATAAATAAATAAATTTTAACGAGCTGGGCATGCTAAAAAAAAAAAAAAGTCTGGTGCATAGGCTCCCATGTTTGAATCCTTGGTTTCCAGTTGCCAGTTGCCAGTTCCAGTTGAGAAAGGTTGGGGGGTGTGGGCTCCCTGCAGTGGGTGTTTACAGGGACAGACTGAAGCTTCCAAAGCCTCCTGCCATTCTCAGTGTACTCCATCTTTCTGCCTCTAGCCTGAGATAAGAGATCTCAGAAGTTCCTACTGCCATGCTTCACTCTGAAGTCACAAACTCTAATCTTCTGGAACCATAAGGCCAATTAAATACTTTCTTTTATAAATTGTCTGGATCATAGGGTGTAGCGAAGTAATAGAAAATTAAGTAAGACAACAAGGTAAGCTGAAAATGGAGTCTGAAGCCAGTCTCAAAGACTTGAGGGAGATCCTGCCTCAAAAGGAAAGAAAAAAAAATCAATATTGACACTGTACCTCAATGTTAAGAAAAAAACGAAAAGATTCACTAAATTTGAGAAGCATAATTTCTTCTTAGCTTCTGTTTTCCTTCATGATTGTCTCTGTGAAATGGTTTGCAATAGTCCTTGATAGGTTATTTCTTTTCTGCTGGTGAAATGAGCTAATTTAAGCCAGCTTAGAATATATTCAAGGCAAGTTTATTGGGAAGCTGCTCTCTAGAGGGTGAGTTCATTGGCCCCAAGGACTGATGCCAGGGAAGTCACCTATGGGGGTGAGGGGAGGGGGGGCTTGCTCACAAAGAAAGAAGAGAAGAAGAGAGGGAGAGAGGAAAGAGAAAGAGAGAGAGAGGTGGTGGGAGGAAGAGGAGGAGAAGGAGGAGGAAAAAGAGGAGGAAGCGGAAGAAGAGGAAGAGAGAAGGAAAGAAAGATAGAGCAAAATGTCTGGATTATATAGAGAAGAGCCTGGGGTGGGGGGGAAGGGCAGCCCAGCCCCTGGGCTGAAGGGCTGGGTATGCCAAGTAGGGACTGAGGAATGCTGCTAGAACCTGGAGGCCAGGTCTATTTTGATATGTAAATATGCACTTCAATCCATTGTCCCAGGTAGAATACAAACAGTCCTTCACTTTACTTTTTGCTTTGAAAGTGTCAAGCATAAAACTAAGAAATGTACAAAACAATGAACACCTGTATACACTTCACTTAGGGTCCCCAAATGGGAGAGCATTTTCTGGTGTTTGCTTTAGCTTTTTCTGCCTATGATCCATCTGTCATCTATCAGTCTATCCAGCTATCTTTATTTATGTCCATCCATCTGTCTAGTTGTCTTCAACCAGTGTCCAGGTATCCTGACTCTTCATTTCTAAATAGTTATAGTACACATCTTTACATTGTCTTGTGTATTAGCAGATTAAGGAAACTCAAGAATTTCAATTTCAGAAAATTTAAGGTTTATCCAATAGTGATCATCTAAAATAAGCTTGTATTCAATTTTACCATTTGCCTCAATAATGTTCTTTAGAGAAAGATAAACACAAACAAGTAAAAGCAAAGCTCCTTTGCTCCCTCTCCAGCATTAAACTGAATTACATCTTGTGCTTAACTATTGTCTTTTTAGTTTCTTTTGTGTGGGTGAGAGAGGGTTTTTGTGCATGTATGGAGGCCAGAACCCAACACTGAGCATCTTTTTCTATTGATCTCCATTTAATTTTCAGAAGCAAGATCTCTTGTTGAACCAGGGCCAGGCTGGCTGGTCAGCAAGTCCCTGGGATCTGGTTGGCTCCATCTGTCTCCATCCTCCCCAGTACGATTTATTGGTATAGACATGAGTTGCTATGCTCAGCATTTGTGAGTGATATGGATGTGAGCACAGGTCCTCACACTTGTAAGGTAGCATTTTACACACTGAGACATCTCCCTAAGCCCTTCTTGTCTATCTTAGTTGCACCAGCTCACCAATAATGGTCACAATTTTGTAGAGGACAGGCAAATTGTTCTATATAAGTCTCTCAATCTGTGCTCACTTTCCCATGGTGAGAGATTCTGGTGACAGCCTAAGTGAACACACTTGTTTCATTGTGTCTTCATGGAAGTGTGTCCTTTTCAGTGTGTCATATCACCTGGCATGTTAGCATACTCTTGGTAAAACTAACTCTTTTAAGGAGATTCTTGCTATTGTTTCTAAAGACATTGTTCTCTTCAGTAATTTATTTGCTACAAAATAAATTAAGTTATTTCTTCTATGTATTTGTGTCAGAGAGAAGGGAGGCTGGCTAGCATAACTGCCAAGCATTGAATTTTCAAAATTTGGATTAAGCATATGTGATTATTAGAGATTTTTTTTTTTAAAGTATGAAACAGGCTACTATGGGAATGAATCCATCTTTAGACAAAAGGACAAAATGTTATTATAGGTAATTAATTTGGAGAGGCAAAGAAAAAAAAAAACTATACTCATTGGACAAACAAGCTGTTTTAAAAGTCTGAATTTTCATCAAGCTGCAGGAAGGTCATAAGGTAGGTCCATGTAGTAAAATGTGCATGCCAGCCATTCACCCTGCATAATATCAAACTGCTTTGCATTTATATACAATCATGCTTCCTAATAATCAAGAAGTGTTTGGACTGTATATGCACACACAAAAAGAGCTGGTAGTGAGTATAATAGAGAAAAATGAAAACAAGGTAGCCAGGGAAGGCATTTAAGATTAGAAAATGTTTATGTAACATCTCTAAAGCATTTGATAAATTATACTACTTAGATTACCAGTTTTTCTTCCTCTATCCCTGGCTAATCTTATTAATATATTATAGCTTTAGATTGTTCTCAGTTGCATCTAGTGAATTTAAAAAAGAACAACCCCACCATAAAGTATCTCTCACGTCTTGCTGAATAAAATGTGTGTTTGTGCAATCTGAGATTGAAGGCTCTCCAAGCCTCTCAGAGTTTTAAATCAGACAACCCCCCACTTCTTGCAGACACTTCCTTATTTGTCACTTTGAGTTTGATTTATCTCAAGCAGAAGCTAAAACTGTATTAAAATCTTCTGTTAAGCATGTAAAACTCTGCATACAGAGAGCTGGCAAGTTAAACATGTCTAATGAAAGACAGCTGTGCTCTCATTGGAAACAAAAATAGGTTGGAAGAGATGTATCTCTGTGAAGAATTATGTGAGTGTGCGTGCTCTTTAAATAATGGTGCAGATGTGGAAGGCAATGGAAATGTTTTTCTGTTATTTCTTTTAATAAAGACTATACAAAATAGCCAGAAGACCTATATGTTCTGCTGTTGATCAGTTCAGCAGTGAATTGGAGAGTTGATAAATTAACTAGCACTCTCTGCTTTGTGCTTCGTTCCATGAAGATACATCTCATGCACTTAAGGACATCTTAGAACAGGAAGTAGTGTGATTTTGGTGTTTTCTACAATAATTGCTTACATACATTTTAAAATGTTGCATGGCATCCTGACAGTTTTGAATTTTTCTCTGCAAGTGGATGATATTTTGTTGAGAATTTGAAGATATAGCAGTAAAATGGTTCTCTTGCCCCCAAGCCCAGTGACCTGAATTTGATCTCTAGAAACCACAAGATGGAAAGACAGAACAACTGACTTCCACAAGATGTTCTCTGGCCTACACACACACACACGCACACACACACACATATACACACATACACACACATACACACATGTACAAATGCACACACATACGTACATGTGCACAAACACTCACATACACATACATAAACTACACACGTGTATACACATACATACACATACATACAAAACCACATACTTGCACAATACACACACATAACCATGCACACACTTGCACAATGTACACACGCACATATCTCAAACATATATATGCTCATGCACTCACATGTAAACATATGGATATACATGTACTGGTACGTACAACTACACATATTATGCACACATATATATGCAAACACATATATACACATACCCACATGCACACATACACACAGATATGCATACCCACAAATAGAGGAATGAAATTTTAAAAACATTTTAAGAAGAATTTGAAATGATTATAGAGTTTTAACATTAAAAATTAATGATTAAATAATGGCCTATTTACACCATTACAATGAAAAAAATCTAATCACGTGTCTTGTCAGCTTCTGGTCATATTTAAACCATAGTGTACATGAAAAGAAATAAAGGCAGTACCTAATGATGTCATCCTAAGAAACTTTAAGCCCAAATTAAGGCAAGATTATTTGATTTCAGTCTAATCTTTAAAATTCTCTTGGGTTCCTCTAATCATGGAGGTACAATGGAATTCCAGGATTGATTCATTAATTCACTCATCCATAACATGGAGTGTCTGACAGGCAGAAAAATTTTCAATAAATGCTCATTACAATGTCATAGTGACACATCCCTATCTACACAGGAATGCTGACATGGGCTCCTCATAGACTGCAAGATTTAAACTGTTTGCATAGCATGTTCAGTTTATAATAGATAAAGTTTTGTTTTGAGTTTTGTGTACTGGCTGGTTTTATGTATTAATTTGTCACAAGCTAGAGAAAGGAGCCTCCCTTGAGGAAATGCCTCCATGAGATCCAGCTGTAAGGCATTTTCTCAATTAGTGATCAAGGGGGGAGGGCCAATTGTGGATGGTACCATTCCTGGGCTGGTCGTCTTGGGTTCTATAAAGCAGGCTGAGCAAACCAGAGCAAGCAAGCCACTAAGTAATATCCCTCCATGACCTCTGCATCAGTTCCTGCTTTCTGACCTGCTTGAGTTCCAGTGTGACTTTCTTTGGTGATGAATAGCAATGTAGAAGTGTAAGCTGAGTAAACCCTTTTCTTCCCAACTTGCTTCTTGGTCATGATGTTTGTGTAGGAATAGAAACCCTGACAGTTTGTCTCATCAACTCAATAAATACTTGTGCCTTCTGTGAGCCCCGCACTATACATGCGCTGGCAACATCTATGTATAAGGTAGGTGGATTATTGCCCTTGTGAAACTTGTAAGAAAGATAGGAAACAGGTAAACAAGATGACTATATATTTTCATTAGTATCATAAAGAAAAATATTCAGAGTGATTGTGTCCCCTCTTTGTGTGTGTGTGTGTGTGTGTGTGTGTGTGTGTTTGCACAGGTATCTGTGATTGTGGATAAGGGAAGGGGATGATGTTGGATATATGATGTCATGTATGGGAGAGTCAAAGATGACATCTCCTAAGGACAGTGATATAGACACAAGGAATGAAAAAACAGTTATGTAAAAAGACATACAATGTTGTTCAAGTATAATCTTCAGATTTAATGTAATTCATAGGATAATTTTAGTCTTTTATTTTATTTTACAATTTAGCTTTAGCTAGGCTGGTCCTTGCTATGTAGACCAGGCTGGTCTTGAATTCATAAAGATCTTCCTGCCTCTGCTTCTGGAGTACTGGGATAAAGAAAGGTGTGTGCTACAATGCCTGGCCCTAATTTTAATTTTGAAAGAAAGCAAATAATTAATTTAGGTCTCCCAAAGATTCCAGAGCTTACATTAGCTGTCAGTGTTCTTGGCAGTAAGACCAGAAACAGGGATTGCTGCTACTCTAAAATAGAGTCATTTGAAAACATGGCAGAGGGCTAAAGGCATTAAGGGATGGGGATTAGAGATGTAGCAAAATACCTGCGCCTTCACATTTTCCATTTCATCTCAACTCAGTGAAGAGTTTAAAATTGAATATAGGTAAGTTGGCTAAAAAACTGTAATTCTGAGTCATCAGCCACATATTCGAAAGGAAATACACAGCCAATGTTGGCAGCTCCTATTTTTCAGATTAGAAATTAACTGCTATCTTGTCAAAAGGAAATGGCATGTTTTATTATTGAAGAAGCGGCTCCATTAGCTTCTTTGGGCCACAAGGGCCCATTTATTTAATTGGTTCTTCCAAGATGCTAAGTGGATCCCCAGTGACCAGGCCAAATCATTGCACCTCCAAAGGTGGGTGATTTGTGCAAATCAACACATAGCAGATTTTCAGTAGTAATCGTAAACTACAGACATTGAATAAAGAACTGGAGAAACCCACTCTTTTTTCATCTCTGCTGCAAGTGGCTTATGTTCAGAGCTTTCATGATTGGCTTTATATAAAATAATTGAAAATCCATATTGATGAAGAACCTAAAAGTTGTTTCAAACTCAAAACTTTAAAGATGTGTGTACACACGTGTGTATACCTGTATATGCATATACATATACTTATGTATATAAGTATGTGTGCATATGTGTGCCTGTACATGTGTATGACCTGGCCTGCAGGTCACGTTATTCGGGGGAACAAGGAGGGTCACAACCTGTGAATAAAGAATGGGCGAGAGAGACGACAGGACTCAAGGAAGCATTGCTTGTCAAGAGCCATTTACTTGGTTGAGGAGAGCATATTTAAAGCAAAAATCTTGGAGGGAGGGGGAGAGGAAGGAGGGAGAAGGAAGTTTACAAGGGGAGAGGGAGAGGAAGGAGGGAGATGGAAGGTTACAAAATCTTCTGGGGTTGAGCTCCGGGGTGACAGGTGGAGAGGGGGTGGATTTCTGTGAATGTTCTTTTTCTCAGGGCCAAGCCGGATCCTTGTGATTGTCAGGCAGGATGTTAATCTCAGGGTTCTCAATTAGCTGGGGCAGGATGTTTATCTCAGGGCTCTCATGGTTCCCAACATGTATATGCATACCTTTATGTGTATATGCATGTTTGTGTACCTGTGTGCACACATATGTATTTGTATGCATGTGTGCATATGTATGTACCTATACATGTGTGTGCTCATGTGTCTGAGTACCTGTATGTGTGTTTTTTTAGATGTGTGCATGAGTGTGTGTGTGTTTGTGTGTGTGTGTTTGCTGAGGGTTGAACCTAGAGCCTTATACATGCTAGATAAGTAGTCTGCCAATGAGTGATGGCCCCACTCCCTTGTATATGTATTAAGTGAGAAGATTAAAACCAGATGTATAGAGACACATAAAAATAATCAGTTTTATTATTTTAAAAATGTAGTAGATTTCATCCAGGAAGCAGGTAAACTCCCGATCTCCATCTCCACCTTTACTCTCCCCAACCCAGTCTCATTTCCAGTTCTGAAGCAGATCCCCTGTTGCAGTCTCCCTTCCTCTCTTGCCCCCATCTCCGTTGGGTCACACAGATCCTGCCCTCCAAGCTTCTCTCCCACCACAGATCACTGTATCTCATTTCCCAATTCCAGCAAGCATTCCTTGGGAATGAACACACAGGCTACTCTGGCGGCGGCGGGGGGGGGGGGGG
>NW_022196912.1:131691258-131697757 GCF_008632895.1 Mastomys coucha | reverse complement strand
TGCGGGGGGGAAGCAGGTAAGCTAACTGTGGCTCCTTACCTTTCACTCCTCTCCCTCAAACCTACTTCCTTAACTCTGTAGGAGACCACCTGATGTGCCCTCCCTTCTTTTATCTAGAGGTATTTTGTGTCTATATTATGTCTCCAAGTTCAGTGTCTTTATGGGATTGGTGAGTGTGTGAATGTGTGTCTCTATTTACTGTGCCTTCTCTTGGGCTCTTTCACTTGTGTTTGTTTTGTTCAATTTTGATGTGTTAGCTTTTGTTTTATCTCATTAGACTTTATTTCATTTTATTATTATCCCTTAGAAATCTGTTTGTTTTCTAATGAGAGACTGAAAGGGAGTGGATCTGGATGGAAGGGGAGGTAGAGAGGAACTAGGAGGAGTAGAGGGAGGAGAAACCATAATTAGGATATATTATGTGAAAAAAAAACTATTTTCAATAAAAAGGAAAAATCAAGTGATAATTAAACATGTAAGTAAAAATATAATGATCGTTTTATAAAATTTTTATGCTTAAAAGCTGATAATGCTAATATGTCAACATAATAGTAGCAATGTTAAGAGATCTAAAGATGCAAATATAGGTCAGGGTAGCTATCAAAACAGGAAAAATCTATACTTTCAAGATTTAGCTGTACCAGCAGATGACCTATCAAGTATTAAAGGATATATATATATATATATATATATATATATATATACATGTATATGTATATATATATTTATGGATTTACTAACTCACCATTAAAACATTTTTACTGGGGAGATGCCTAGGGCAGCGACAAAGGGGGTGGTACTAGGTGTGGTGAGGTGGGAGAGCAGGGGCAGGGAGACCAGGGTCAGCCCGGTGGTCAGGGGGGTCGGGGGATAGGGAGGTGGAGGTGGTGAAGAAGCAACCTTTTGTCGTGGGTCCACGTTACACGCAGGTGCAGTATATCAACGAGGGCGCATATGGCATAATCAGCTCTGCTTATGTCCACATGCGCAAGACCAGAGTGGCCATCAAGAAGATTGGCCGCTTCGAGAATCAAACCTACTGTCCCCACATGCTGAGGGAAATCCAGATCTTGCTGGGAGATTCTGCCATGAGAATGTCATAGACATCTGAGACATTCCTCACCCTGGAAGCCTTGAGGGATGTTTACGTTGTTCAGGACCTGCTTAAGAGCCAGCAACTGAGCAGATGTGGTCAACATCTGCTATTTCCTCTACCAGATCCTCTGGGGCCTCAGTCAGTGTGCTGCATCGGGACCTGAAGCCCTCCAATCTGTTCATCAACACCACCTGTGACCTTAAGATCTGTGATTTTGGCCTAGCCTGGATTGCTGACCCTGAGCATGGCCAAACCGGCTTTCTGACCAAGTACATAGCCATACATACTGGTCCGGAGCCCCAAAGATCATGATTAACTCAAAGCGCTACATCAAGTCCATTGACATCTGGTCTGTAGATTGAATTCTGGCTGAGATGCTTTCCAACCAGCCCATCTTCCCCTGCAAGCACTACCTGGACCAGCTCAATCACATTCTAAGTATCCTGGGTTCTCCAACCCAGGAGGCCTTAATTGTATCATTATTATAAAGTCCCGAAACTCCCTACAGTCTCTGCCCTCTAAAACCAAGGTGGCTTGGGCCAAGCTTTTTCCCAAATCTGACTCCAAAGTTCTTGACTTGCTGGACCGGATGTTAACCTTCAACCCGAACAATCACATCACAGTAGAGAAGCACTGGCTCACCGCTACCTGCAACAGTACTATGATCCGACAGATGGCTGAGGAGCTCGTCTCCTTTGACATGGATGGAGCTGGATGATTTTCCCAAGGAGCAGCTAAAGGACCTGATCTTCCAAGAGACGGGCTACTTCCACCCAGGGCACCAGAGGCCCACCCTAATAAGAACAGATGTCCTATTCCCTTGGACCTGCTCCTTTTCTGTAGATCGTTAAAAAATGAACTTTGCTCAACTCAGACCCTGGCAACCCAGCCTGGACCAAGAGTGGGCCTGGCCGCCTTCTCTCACTTTGCTGGGGTCTCCTCTTTCAAACAGGCTTCTCCTTCTCTAATCCCCTGCCCCATTTCCTCAGGACCTGATGGTGAGGTGGCCCCAGATCTCTTCTCTGCTGCTCTGTCTTTATCTTCCTCTGCTAACCCCAGCTCTGGTGCTAGCCCCAGCTCTGGTAGACCATCTTGAAATGGGAGGGAGGGCTATGTCCTTTGCTACTTAGGGTTGGAGGGCACTGAGTAGAAACTCAGGCTAAGCTCTTTTTTTTACTCATCTTGTTGAACCCCTCACCATTTTCCCCATCAGAACATTCCTAAATCTCAAGGGCTAGTTTCCCTGAGGAGCCAGGCCCAGACCTAACCCTCTTTCTCTAAAAGCTGCCACATGTAACACCCTTGCTGCTTCTGTGTGTAGGTGATTGGATGTGGAAGTGGGCCCCGCTGAGAGCCAGTGCCCCCTCCTTGTGCCTGTTTCTAACATATAAATATATTGATGTGTTTATGGAAAAATTCTTACTGATGAATTATGATTTTTTTTTATATTTTTGTGACAGGGTCTCCCTATGTAATCCTGGTATGTGCTATGTAGATCAGGCTGACCTTGAACTCACAGAGATCTGCCTTCTTCTGACATTCAAGTTGGGATTAAAGGCGAGTACCACCACACCTGGCTTCTAGATTATGAATAAATAAAAATTTCAGTTCTTATTTATTAAGCTATACAACAGTGACAGTTGTATTCTAATCTTTTAAAATGAATTTCCTTTGCTAGTCACTGTAGTTGCTTGGTATAAGAATGTATAGCATTTATAACCTTTTTCTTTGGAGAAATGAAAGGCATTTTAGATCTTCCCCTGAAGGCAGAATAGGGATATTCATTAATTTCTGTGAAACAAAATCCATCTATTCCAAGTTCCAGGTGGAGAAGCCAGGGTTAGAACTAGTGAGACACAGGACAGACAGTCTGCTTGGGCTTCCCAGGCCTGCCATATTCCTCCCTGAACTTTGCTTTCTTGATTTTAATTATGTAGCAGAGATTGCCTTCGCAGCTAATTAACTGAGTAGCCTCTAAGTTTTTCTTAGTTTCCTTCCTTCTCTACTTCTCTCAATAGCAGTGACAGTTACTGATTATGATTGAGCCCTGCATTAAAAACTCAGAGGATTTGACCCTAAAACTTATTAAAAGTTCAGGCTTAAGGTTCTTTCTGTCTAATTTGTAAGAAAAGATATATACACCACATTGTAGAGATGGAACTAAATATTGACTATAGTATACCTATGGTGCAAGCGTAAGACCTGGTAAGGTTAAGATAGATCCATACGTATAGTTTTCTTGGCTGTTTTACAGAGCACATGCTCTTTTGAGAGTAAGATTGGACATTTGGTTTAAATTGTTTAAATATCTGCTTTATTACTGGTTTTAGACTTTAATAAGCAGCCGTTCTTCAGCCTTCTCCGATCTTATGTTCAATACCTAGATTTTCATTTTTGTAGGGGAAAAAACGCTTTTTGAGCTTTATACTCCTCTTGTTATATTCAAGGAATCTAAACTTTCATATTGTTTTCTATCTTGGCACAATTAAATTTTGACTGTTTGGCCCCTGAGAAAGAATCCAAGATTTATTGCCTTATGTATATAACCTTATAACTCAAAGTAAAACAATCTCTACAATTTCATTAAGTGTCTTTTGAATGTTGAAACCCAACAGAAAGTCCTAATCTACTTGACTAAAACTCATCTTCCACAAAGGCTAAGAGAGTTCAATATCTAAAACTAGATTTAGGGCTGGGGAAGTAGCTCAGTTGCTATAGTGGCTGATGTCCAATCACAGAGACCTGAGTTTGGATCCCTAGAACCCATGTAAAATCTAGGCATGGCTACATGGGTCACATGTATATAACTCTAAAACTGTCAGAGGAACTGGGGGTGCAGAGACAGGAGGAGACTTGAAGCTACCTGGCCAGTCAGTCCAGCCAGTCAGTGAATGCTGGGTTAAAGAGAGAGAGAGAGAGAGAGAGAGAGAGAGAGAGAGAGACAGACAGACAGACAGACAGACAGACAGACAGACAGACAAAGACAGAGAGAGACAGAGAGAGAGAGAGACCCTGTCTTAAATAATGTGATGGTGGAAGACTCTCAGTGGTAAGCTCTGGCCTTCACATGCATGCATATACACAAACATACATTTATAAATATCATACATGCAAAATAAAAAGAATGTAATATATAACTTATATCTCAAAAAATATTAGTTTTAATTGTAGCATTTCAACAAAAAAAGCAGGGCAAATTCATGCATTTCACTGACTAGCATTGAGTACAAACTTCATACAGATTGTTGGATTGGTTAATTATACCTTTGTAAACAAATGTCTTTAGTGTATGGATACTTTTTCCCAGTGACAGGGATCTAACCTGGAGCCTCATGGGCGCTAGACAAGCACTCCAGTAGACCCTGGACCCTCAATCTTTCTCTTTACTTGTAAATGTTGAGCTAAAGGCTCACTAAGTTGCCCAGGTAGGCCTTGAACTTGTTACTCCCTGCCCAAGTTTCTGTTCTTTCTTACAGGTCTGCCTGGACATACTGGTCTTTAGCTTCCCATTCAAATCATATTTTGTCCTCCAGGAAGACACTTCACCAGTTTGGTACTTTAAAATACAAGTTACTTGTTTTATACCATAACTGAAATGTGATTGGTGCTTCTAGGGGCTGGAAGGGTAGTGATCATTTCCAGTGTACATGTTCTCTTTGGGGACTTGACTGACTCTGAGATCTGAAAACTGAGAAGGATTTAATTAGCCAATAAAGAAGAAAAGAACAATTCTGACAGAAGACCCTGAGGTGGAAACAGCTAGACACATTTAAGGATGTGAAATAGGGCCAGAAGTGTTGGAGGGCTTGACCAAGCTGATTCATGGACCCAGCTGGCTCATGATAGATGACTTGCATGCATTCTGATTGGCTTCTGAGAGTGGACTGTCTGCACAGGTGCTCTTTCACAGCACTGGACTCAGGACTTCCTGTGCTTAGAGATGTTCCTATTAGACTCTCCGATTAGAAGCACCACAGGTCTTTCTCATAAAACCCTACCAGTACTACATATCTTCTCAGAGGCACAAAGCAGAAGGAGAGATGGATGTGCTATAGAAAAGCAATTAATCTGGCTTACTCCCTTTTGCATAAAGAAGAGCAAACAATATCTTCAGGGCAGCAGCTGAGAATTAGATGTGGTTGACAATTAAACAAGGCTCCTTGCTACTTTCTAAAGTATTCCCAAGCAGCCACCTTCTGCCTTGATCAGAGGTGTAAATGATCTAGATCTGAGCATATTGGAGAAGCCCAATACTGAGCAGGGTACATGCTCCCAGTGCAAAGTGTGAGCTCCTTCACAGTGAAGAAGTGTAACTCCAAACCCAAACCTGAGAAACTCACTAAAGTAAGTCGTACATCTGAGAGCATGAACCCAGGAAAAGCTCAAAGACAACAAAACAGAATCCTCCTCTGTGGTGGTTTGAATGAAAATAAGCCCTTAGGCCTATAGGGAGTGGTGGCACTATTAGGAGGTGTGGGTTTATTGATGTATATGTGGCCTTGTTGGAGGAAGTATGTTACTTGGGGGTATGGTCTTCAAGGTTTCAAAAGCCCAATCCAGAGCCAGTGACATTCTCTTTGCCCACCCACCCTGATGCCTGATAGGAAATTCTCAGCTTCTCCAGCATCATGTGCTGCCTACCAGGCTTCCCACTGTGTCAATAATAGATTAAATCTCTGAAACTGTAAGACAGCCCCATTTTAATGTTTTCCTTTATAAAGAGTTTAATAGCCATGGTGTCTCTTCATTGTCTCTTCATAGGAATAGAAGACTAATTAAGACACCTACCCATTTCTAAGAGACCTTAACAAATGGCTCAACAATGTTCCATGGGTAGTCATGGGTGGGCTGCACCAAGTGCTCTGGTCCAGAAATACCTTTCCACTCCTTTCAGTGGGACTCCAAATAGCCAAATTATAAAATCAACTTTAAAAACAGGAGATGTTGCCCACAACACCCAGAGGAAGCTCCACTCCCAGGCGGTCTGACACACCCAGGATCAGAGGTGAGCAGGAACCAACGTCTGTCCCAACACTGGGAGCAATTGGGACCAGTGGGACTAGGCACAGAGGAACTCCGCCAGCCCAGTGACTTGGGTTCCTTCCAGTCTGTCTGGGCTGGGGTCCAGAGCAGACCTTGGGGGCAAGCTCTGCAGCCAGTTCCACAACACCCAGAGGAAGCTCCTCCACTCCCAGGCATTCTGATACACCTAGGATCAGAGGTGAGCAGGAACCAACATCTGTCCCAACTGGGAGTAACTGGGACCAGCAGGACCAGGCACACAGGAACTCCGCCAGCCCAGTGACTGAGATGTAGATTCCTTCTCCTACTCCCTACTCCCAGGTGATCTAACAAGCCAAGGATCCCAGGATCCCAGAATCACAGGATCACAGAGACAGCTTG
>NW_022196912.1:131689095-131689233 GCF_008632895.1 Mastomys coucha | reverse complement strand
AACTATCAACTCTCAGCTTAGCTACGATGGAGGTAAAATCCTTTGGCGATGTGAGGGTCATTGAAATATGGCCTTATTACAATGAAACCCAATGTCTAAAAATTATTCTTATTTTGGGCTTGTACCACAGTAAGAGCC
>NW_022196912.1:131676228-131688875 GCF_008632895.1 Mastomys coucha | reverse complement strand
GTAGTGATGTATTATTTTTAAGTATACAGCTAATATGTTTGGAGTTATTTAAAATTTCTATTGAGAAATATGTATTTTCACTATTGCTGTAGACAAGCATCTACATAAGACTGTTAAATTGTTGTTTTATATCAAATAACTTTTATAATACTTATTTATATTGTTACAATATTTTATAAATTTTATGGAACATGACAAAAAAGACATTTCAGGTATTGAAGGGGGTTCTCTGGGAGGAGTGGTGGTACAAAAGGGAAACAAGAATGTGATTCAATTCTATTTCATTAAAATATGTTTTTAAATGTTAACAAATTCAGATACATTGAAATCATGTAACTTTTCTAATCATAATGCAATAAAAGTTGTTTTTTTTTAAAAAAAAAACAGGAGATGTTATCAAAAGAAAAAAAACAGTTAACAAAATTATAGCCTATTTGGAGGACTCATTATAGCTTCTCAGTGTAAGGGTTAGGGAGATAACTCAAGGGTGGAATGCATGCCTACATGTATGAGAACCTATGTTCAGCCTCCAGTGCCACATACAAAACACAGAGAAACAAAACAAAGCACTTTCTCAATATGAATACCTGAAACTGTCTACAGGCACTCTGATCTCAACTTCCAAGTCCTACAACGTAGCCATCATACATTGGCTATCATGAGTTTCGTTTTGTTTTGTTTTGTTTTTGGTTTGGTTTTTAATAGGGGATTCATGTGTTCTGTGATCAGATTCATACCTTTCATTTCCCCATTTGCCAGCTCTAGCCTCTTCATGTAATAATAATGTGTCTTTAGCATATTAATTACCTCCTCTAGTGAATTACTCAAATTCCTCCCTTAATAGAAGTCAAAGATGCTATGGACTTTCCAAATAAAACCATATGAAAACTCCTTGTCTATTTTAAGAGATTAGGTTCCACCTCTAATTTAAGAGGTGGAAGTATTTTAGCTTATGGACTTCCATCTCTACATATAGACACTGAACCAATGTACGTTTCACCTATCTGTTACTTTTAAATTTTAAGAGATCAACCTCATGCCAGTTAAGGTTAGTACATAAGTAAATCTGTCGTCAAGGAGGAGAGCTGAATCAGGATGGCACTGTCTTCTGAGAAATCTGTGTTTAGTGAGCTCTGTTTATGTTCTGTGGTTATTACCCATGCTTTAAAAATGAATGGTAGGCACCTCCCTTCCCAGTTGGGTGTGGAGGGAAGATGTGCCTCTGGTGCATCTTGAGCGCAGTGGAGCAGCAAAGCAGAGCTGCCTCAAATAAACTTTGACTCTTAATTTTTTTCCTTTGGTTTTTCAAGACAAGATTTCTCTGTATAGCCCTGGCTGTCCTGGAACCCAACTTTGTAGACCAGGCTGTCCTTGAACTTAGAAATCCACCTGCCTCTGCCTCCCAAGTGCTAGGATTAAAGGCGTGTGCCACCACTGCCCAGCTCGGCTCTTAATTTCTTTCTTCTATAGCTTCTTTCCAAAGTAGATAGATTATTTATATGATTTGCAAGAGGTAAAACAAGCGCACTAGTAGAAATGCTTATGAGTATGATATCACTTACTGTCTTACAATACAGCATGGCACATTTAGACATTGGGTAAATGCAAATCCTTACACTTCTCAATGTCTTCAGCATATTTTATGCAAATGGATGTTAAGAATAAAAATTCTAATTTCAAATGAAGAAAATTCATGACATGCATCTTGAGTTGTGGTTTAATCACTGTATACCCAGAAAGATATGGACAGTTGTCCCATGGAAGCTATTAAAGTCGCTGTCCAAGGTTAAATGAAATTGTAGTTTATCAGAGCAGCATTGAGAAAATAAGGGAATCTGTTCATGGCTCTTGATTAATGCCAAGCGTGATCAACACAAGGGGGTTCATTAAGCTATAAATCATGTGGATGATTTAACATGTCATTGTGTCTGCTGTCTGCTATGAATGTGCACAGCCCCGCGTTTTAAAGTTGTGTCTCTAGTGCCTTGGAGTTCTGCTCAGAAGGAACCTCTACTTCTTCTGCTGTGCATTTTCTGTTACCTCCTGGCCACCCCCAGATATATTCAGCATTGCATATAAATTGTTTAATTCTTTTGGGTGAAGCATATTATGACTTTTTATTAAACTTTTCCCATAATGTATATGGTATTATTTACTAGGAACTATTTATTACTTTGTTGAATATCCCAAAATCATATCTATGTCTTAAAACCCAGTGCGACACGGGTTAAAACTAAGTCAGTCCAGGTTAATTCTTAGTATTCTTATTAGTGTACATTTTACAGTTAAAATGCAACTTTCACAAAACATTTCTAATAATGCTTTCATGCCTTTTTTGTTGAGTTCCTCATTACTCTCTGCTTATGTGGGGTAAATTTTAAAGTTGATCAAATCTGAGGAAACCCTAACTGCAAAACTATAGTTTAGGTATATTATTACTAATTTCATTATGTATGGGAATACTATTTAAAAATAATGTTTATTGAAAACAATTCCCTGTCATTGGGGAAAATAGACTAGACGTGAATCATGGTGTCATGTGCTTTGCATTTATGTTTTGGAGATTAGTCTTCCAATCATCTTAATTTTTCTAGACATAATCAGGCCTCTATGTAGAATGAGAAGAGCCATGATTTAGCTCATGATTTTACTTGTATTCTTTTTCAGAAGCTTTCTTTACAAAATTAAATTTGCTGATATTATTATTATTGAATGGAGTTTGACAACTTACTAAGAAAATAAAATATTTCCATGGTAAAGACTAAAGGGCTGTGATTTATCTTCTGTCTTATTTATTTGTTATCTAGTACGTGGGATTCAATAGCGTCACACTTTATCTCTCTCACTTAGGACTAACCTCCTCTCACAGTCATGGAAGATTTATGAGAATCAGTGAACGAGAGGCTACAAGCTCAGCTTAGTGGTTCTTATGAGGGAGGACATGACAAGGGAGACGTGACCACATTGCCTGCAATCTTAAAATAACAATGTTGTCTGCAGAAAAACAACAAGCAGTCTTTGTAGATGGTGCTTCATTTTGAATATTGTGGGTACACATGTCAATCAAAATTTGGATTGAACCTTAAAACTACTTATGGTCTCAGTATGGCAACTGTATAATGAGGGTCACAATTTGAGATGAATCATTGTTTAGATTTATATGCCTAATAGCCTATTAAATTGGAAATTCTTCTTTTTTTGCTTTTTGGTTTTTTGAAACAGGATTTCTCTGTGTAATAGGCTTGGCTATCCTGGAACTCACTTTGTAGATCCAATTGGCCTCAAACTCACAGAGATCCACCTGCCTCTGCCTCCTGAGTACTGGGATTAAAGTCATGAGTGACCATGCTCAGCCTAAATTGGAAATTCTAAGAGTTTGTTTATTTTAAAAAAAAATGGATCTCACAAGATGCTGTAATGGTTTTAGGGCCTTCCAAAATCAATGCTAGGAAAATTCTGCTTTGCTTCATTTTGAGACAATGTATCATTCTATGTCCCAGACTGGCCTGCATTCACTGTAACTATGACTCCTTTCAAACTGGTGGCAATTCTCCTGCCTCAACTTTTGAGTGTTACATATGTGAGCCATCACACCTGGCTCCAGGGAAATATTTTACAGGACCTAAATATTCCTATGAGGGAAACTACCATCAGTTATAGAACACATATCAAGCTTTGTTTGCTAGGGGTGATAACCTGGCTAGCATCTGCCATTCTCTGGGGAAGATTGAGTTGCCACTTAGGAGCTGGTAAGACCAGGTGCTAGCTTTCAAAGAACACCTGAATAATTGGATGCTATTTTAATTTCAATCTTTTTTTTTTTAAATAGGCTGTGGGTTGCACTATCCACAATACTCTCAAAGTAAACTGTTTGATTATTTAAATTGGATGTTTGAAAATGTATTTTAATTAGGTCCAAGACCAAATTAGAATGGTGTGTAGTGAATACCAAGCATTTTAAAGAGCAATGCAGCAAACAGAGCTTTCTTTTGTGGTGTACAAAGTAGGGAGTACGTGTGTTTCATTTGTCAGTTTTTAGTCACAACCCTGAGCTGCTAATTCAAACTATGTGATGGTTCTCCCCTGAAAAACACTGGAGAGGTCATTCACACAGTCAAGGTCTTCTTGAATACTTTTTAAAAAAGGGTACTATATTGTTTTCTCCTGCCATTAATTGCCAGGGGTTTATGTACAAGACAATAATTAATTATACCTCTGGGAAACTCAAGAGTCAACATGAATCAAAGCAGGCTTGGTGAGGATCATAGAAGCCTCACATAATTAAGCAGGGCCCCAGAGACCAATTGTTTATGGAATGATTTTGCTGGGGCTAATTGACACTAATTATTTAATCTGATTTTCTTTTTCCTAGTTATTCTTCTACAGTTACTGCTTCCTGCTTGTGATACCCAGGAAGCCTTTGGGTCCTTGATCTGCCTCCATTCAGTTTGGCTAGAAATGGATTTAATATTGATAATTGTTACTTCCTAACATGTTACATAGATAGCCTATATACAAAACACATGAGAAATACAACAAATGATCCATGATAAAAGATACATACTAGGCAAAAATGTGTATTGACTTATTACTTCTAGGTTTGACTAAGAGTTAATTCATTAAAAATGTATGTGTAATGAACTTATAGTTTCTACATTATTTTTATGTGTGTGCAAAAATAAGGGCTGGGATCTAAATTAAAAACAGTAAGTTTGTGAAGCTGCCTAACTGGAGTCAATCTTAAAACTTACAGAACAAGTACAGGTTAAAATTCTTTATCCACAGCTATGTGCTGGGGATGTGGACACACAAACTTGGTGTGCCAGTTAATTAAAGGAATGCCTTGAGCTGTATCAGATGCCACAAAGCATCTCTATGTCTGTTTATGGATTTCTCCCTCCTCTGAATATCATGATTCTAAAACAACATTCACCATTGAGATAAACAAAGATGGGGAATGATTTATTTATGTATGCTTTGATTAAAGATGTTCTTAAACCTCCATGGTACTCGAGCTGCTATCATATATTATATGCAAGACACAGGATCTAAGTAACTTCTGCCTAAGAAATTGGAACCTCAGCCCCATGTATAGTACTGTGAAGCTATGTCCTTTGGTCCCTGAAACCTATGTCACCACTCTAGATGTCTCGAGCTTGTCTCTACTTGCCACCCTTCAAGATCAGTCTGTCTTCTCACTTCATTTACTTTCTCTGCCATTAAGGGCTACATGGTGACCTCTTATTCCAATTATTATTTGCATGTTTCTGAGCCAGATTTGTTTTTTCTGTGTTGGATAGCTTTTATCATAATTGCTAGATTTCTACTTGGTTTATATTGAAATCACGATGACATATTTGACTCTTCTTGCCCATTAATTTTCACCAAAGTGTTTTTATTTTTCTGCATTTATTGATTCATCTTGTGTAAGGATGTGTACACACAGATATATGCATGGGGGTGGGGAGTGGCACATACAGGTGTGTAGCACTCAGAGGAAATTGACAAGAATCAGTTCTCTCCTTGTACAACATGTGATCCAGGAGCAGAGCTCATCTAACCAGGCTTGTCATCAAGCGCCTTCACCCACTTGGTTCATCTCGCTGGCCCTCAATGGAATAACTTTAAAATCCTAGGAACTTCTGGAGTTGGAGAAGTTTCTCAGTGGTTAAAAGCACATAACTGTTTTCTGCAGAGGACTCAAGGTAGATTCCCAGCATGCATATCAGGCAACTCACAAGTACCTGGAACTCCAATTTCAGAGTGCTGACACCTCTCTGACCTCTTTGGGCATATACAGAGACACATATACAAACACAAAATAAATCATTTTTTTAAAAAGTTAAAATCTTAGTAACTTTGAAAATTGTGTTTTTATTAATTTTTTGAAAATGTTGCACAATGTAATCTGGTCACACTCTTACCTGACTCTTTTCAGATCTACCCTATCTGCTCTTACCCTCTTTTCTACCCAACTATGATTCTTCTTCTTTTCCAAACCCATCAAGTCCAGATTCTATTAGTCAACTCTCCTTGCAAGTGTGTTATGCCCTGGAGTGTAGTTGACCTATGTGGAAAGAAAAGTGCCTTTTCAGCATCCAGCAGCTATTAAATATAGATAGTTCCTCAACTAGTGGTGAAATTTTGTGCCTTCTTTGTTGGGATTCTGTTTGTCTTGAGCTTATGCAGATCCTGTGTATATTGTCATAATTGCTATGAATTTATATGTGCAACTGTCTTGCTGAGTGTTGCAGCATTTTCTCTGTCCAATCACATTAGGTTAGTGACAGGCCTGTGATTGGACAGGAATAGAGAGATGGAGCTAGAAGTTTAGGAGTGAGAGAGGTCGGAGAGCAGGAGAAGAGAAGCAGGGAGAAATCATCATGGAGTCAGGTTAACAGGAGGACGATCCAGACCCTGCGTGGTTTTAAACAGCCACAGGTAGCTAAGGTTTTCACAAGGTTAGAATAATTGGGTTAAAGCATTATCTTTATCATTTGGCTCTGAAATTATTGTATTGTCATCTTGTAAATTGGGATCTTATTGATATATAAGCCTGATTAGATAATTAAACCTTAAGAGTCATGTCTCTACTGGGTAACTAGGCACTAGATGACTGATTGTGGAGTGTGCGGAGCATTGCACATGTAAGTGAGACTATCTTGCTAGCTGGGAGAGGATAGCTAGACCCCACTGGGACATAGTGATGTGCTCAGCCAGTAGTGGCAGGGCGAGAGAGTTTGTGGAGTGATCTTTTTAAATATTTTCCACAACAGCTGTGGCTAGATAACATTGTTTCATTGAAATTATCCAACACCTCTGTCTCTGACAATCTTTCTGTCCCCTCTACTGAGGAGTTCTCTGAGCCTCTGAGGCAGGGGAATGATATGTACATGCCACTTTTGACTGTGCATGCCAGTCTCTATTGTGTGCACACTGACTGGGGACTTCTGTGTTGTTGTCTCCTCTAAGGAGTGTCTAACAAGGGTTGAGAGGAGCCTTATCTAAGGGTTTATCCTGGTGCCTTTTAAGGTAAAAAGTGCAGCTTTCAGTGTATTTGATAGCCATTCTTTTGTTTACTGACATCTGATTTTCCAGTGGGGCAGCCACTTCAAGTTGACTGATTTATTCCTTTGACATAACTCTACTAGACTTCGCTAACTTTGTGCTGTAGGCACACATATACTAGGTATGTTCCAAGTAATTTCTGCTCCAGCCCTGAGTTCAGCTCTGGTGCACTTAGTGCTAATGAACTAAGTCCTTGGATGTGTTGATACGCTCGCTACTGAACCAACTCCAAGCTGTGAGCCCTGATAGCACAATGCTAAAAATGATACAAAAATGGACCTTTAGAAATGCTATCTCATACTTTCATACTCCTGCAAGATGGCTTCTCTACCCTTGGCAAGATGACCTGAGACCATCCTCTGTGTGTGGCTCTGATTACAATGACCATTGAACTTTTGGCACCACTGCTGAACTCACAAAGGCCTTCCTGTCAGCACTGGCCTCTACTCTCAAGGACCTCCTAAACCTCCATTTGTGCCATCTTCCTCGTTTATCATAGCTGAAGAACTTCACAGTGGACATATGTCAAGTCTACAAGCTTCTAAAGCATCTTCATGGGAGAAAATTCCCCAGTGAAACCCGAAACAGCATTTTCTGCCTAGCCAACTAGGGTAAGTATAACTTTTATGTTAGCATGGTATTATAGAGTGTCTGTGTGAATAAATGGACCCTTTCCTCTGTGGACACCCTAATGGCTGAGTTCTTTTTGCAGTTTATCATAGAAGGCAGAAACTAAAGGCAGGAACCAAAACATAAGCCATCGATGTACACTGCTTACTGGCTTGCTCCCTCTGGCTTGCTCAGCTTGTTTCTTATGTTATCAAGGACCAACTGTCCAGGAGTGGCACTGCCCACAATGGACTGGGCCTTCTCAAATCAATCAGTAACCAGGAAAATGTGTCGGTGACCTACCTGCAAGCAGTCTGATGGAGCCATTTTCTCAATCTTCCCTTTTCTGAAACTAAAAAGTCTATCTTGTATCAAGCTGACAAATATCTAACCAGGACACATATGTATATGTGTAGGTACTTTCATTAACAGCTTTTAAAATGCAGGAGGTTAAGATTTCATTTTGGTTGTTTTTTGTCTTTTAATTTATTCTACTAAAAATATTCAATGATTTTATTTTAAAGTAATCTGAAATGATATGGCAGTACTGTCACATTAATGTATTTAGCTAGACTAATTTGGCTTAGTGCATTCTCATTTAAAAGGATTCCTTTTGTAAAAATGTATTTTATGCTTTGTCATTTTTTTAAAAAATAGCACAATGGCACATTTTCACGACAGAGACTGGCTGAGACCCAGCTCTCAGGAAGGAACACCATATCAAATTTCAGTCATGGCTCTAAGGCAGACGTTAACAGCTTTTCACAGGGAGGGGACATCCTCAGCTCTCTGTGTTGTCAGGGCCGAGTGTGCATGGCCCTCACAGCACCGTGGCCTGCACGACAATCTCGGGGTCCTCGATGTCCCTTTTGCTCTGGACCATCCTCAGCTCCAGCTGAAGCTGGCTGGGCTTCTGTCCTTCTCCTGCATCGGGTCCCCGGTGCCCACGAAAACGGCATTCACCTTGCGCATCTCCATCCGGATGCGCTGGGTCACGGTGGACCCTTCAGTCTTCCTCATCCTTTGGCTACCTAGCGCAATCAGATAGTTGCTGTCCTGTGGGGATGGCAGGTCAGAGCTGGTGATGACCACGGTGTAAGGACCCATACAGTGCAACAAGTCCATCACCTCGAATGCTTCTTCCTGGCTGTGGATTTTTCTGCCACTCAGCAACTCGGCCTCAAACTGGTTGGGAGTGATGATGTCAGCCGCAGATACCGCTTTGTCCTTGTACACGGGAAGGAGGTCCTGGGGAACATATGTAGAGCCTTCCCCTTTCCACTTGTCGCCCATCACAGAGTCACACACGTACACGAGTCGAGAGTTCTGTTGCTTCAGATCCTGCATGATGTCCAACGCCAAGGCCAGGAAAGACTTGTCTCTCGTGTAAACAGTGAGCACGTAGTCATACTTACTGACACTATTCACCTTGAGACCTTCATACAGCACGTGCAATTCCTGGGATTTCAGTACCTGGCCCTTCTAATGGGCATAGCCTGTGTGGTTTGAAAACTGCACAGAGTTCATAGCATCAACCTCAAACCCCAAAACCTGCAGAGGGAGCATGGCCTCTCTGTTGCCCACAGAGCCGCAGACAACATGGCTCTTGATGGAGAGCACCCGGCATTCGCCCTCCATGCCGGGAAAGCTGTAGTGGCACGCAGTCCAGGCGGGGTCATGGGCTGGGGCTGCTCTGGCTGCTCGCTCGGGCTCAGCTCTGAACCTGTAAAAATGTATTTTAAATTATGTAAAACATCTGCATAGTTTCCAAGTCAAAGGCACATATAATTAAAGGTTTTATCGCTTAATAGTTTCCATCTTCATTTTCTTTTGCTTTTTCTTCTTTTGCAGCTAACCACTTTGATCAGCTTCTTGAGTTACCCTTCAATGTATTCTTTGGCAAACACAAATACACATATGGACCTGGGAAAAATGGATCTGTAGGTAAAGGCACTTGTTACCAAGCCTGTTAATTTGAGTTCAGTCCTCAAGATCTGTATGGTAAAGCAACTCTCAGAGTGGTCCTCTTATCTCCACACATTTGTGGTGGCACAGAGATCACACACATATACACACACATACACACACACACACACACACACACACACACACACTAAATCATGCAGAACCATTTTTGAAAAAATAAATTAATACACATAAACATAAACACAAGCACTATTGTATCCGTTCTACATAACACAGCCTATAACTTAACATTCTATCTCTGGGTTATTTTCCCTCTTTATGTACCATCCATGGGGCTCACTCTGTGGCAGTGTTTCGAGGTTCCATTGCCCCTTGTCACAGCTGCACAGTACCCAGTACTGCGAATGACCACAACTAGCTGCCAGTCTTGGCTCTAGCTGTTTTCAGCGTCGATATAGGATCTTGTATGCTCATTGTTTTTAACCACTGAAGAAACTCCACACCTAATTAAGTCTGATAATCCCAGCTTCTCAGGAGGATGAAGCAGGTGGATTGGAATTTTAAAGACATACTTGTGATGGTTTGTATATGCTTGGCCCAGGGAGTGGAACAATGAGGAGGTGTGGCCTTAGAGTGGGTGTGGCCTAGTTGGAGTAGATGTGTCACTGTGGGCATGGGCTTTAAGACCATCATCCTAGCTACCTGGAAGCCAGTCTTTTCCTAGCAGCTTTCAGATGAAGATGCAGCACTCTCAGCTCCTCCAGCCCCAAGTCTGCCTGGACACTACCATGCTCCCTCCTTGATGATAATGGGCTGAACCTCTGAACCTGTAAGCCAGTCCCAATTAAATGTTTCTTTGTAAGAGTTGCCTTGGTCATGGTGTCTGTTCACAGCAATAAAACGCTAGCTAAAACAGTAGTAAACAGAAAACTATCCCAGGAAACTTAATTAGACCTTGTCTTAAAGTAAAAAATGAAAAAGAAGGCTGAGAATGTAGGGAGGGAAATAGAGAGAGAGAGAGAGAGAGACAGAGACAGAGAGACAGAGAGAAAAAGAGAAGAAGGAGGGCAAGAAGGATGGAGGGAGGGAGGGAGAGACAGAGACAGAGACAGAGACAGAGGCAGAGACAGAGAATGAGAATGCTTTTAATTTTCTCATTTTGTGTCTAGACTTCCTCCCCATTCCCACATACATACGTGCATTCAGTCTTGCCAGGACTAGGCAGCTAATGAAGTTCATGTGACTAGATTTTCTGGAATGATGACATTCCCTTCATTTTGCTCACAAAAATATTTTAAAGTGAAGATATACTTTTTCCTTCTTTGAATTATCTATTTTTAGTTTTGATGATTTAAACTCATATTTCACTGCTCTGCATTTTGTCTATTTTGGAGCATACCTTTCTCTGGCCACTTACCCAGGATAATTTTTTGGATCTTTTTTAAAAAAAATTTATTTATTATATATGTAAGTACACTGTAGCTGTCTTCTGACATACCAGAAGAGGGTGTCAGATCTCATTATGGATAGTCGTGAGCCCCCATGTTGTTGCTGGGATTTGAATTCAGGACTTTTGGAAGAGCAGTCAGTGCTCTATGGAGCCATGTCTCCAGCCCCAACCTTTTGGATCTTAACCCCTCATATTCATTATTAGTAACTGAATATACCAGGATACATCTTTTTAATTTATTGTAACGGGGTTGTTACAGAGATTTGTATTCTGAAATTTCTTTTGCTCCTTCAGAATCATAGCTCTAAAGAAATCATCTTTTCTTAGTTATTGCCTGGAGTTGTCTAAATACACATACATATATTCCAGCAATTGGGATAAGAAGATCATGATTTCAGGGCCAGTCTGAAATATCATATTGAAACTACCAATAAATAAATAAATAAATAAATAAATAATATAAAAATACATAAATTTTATTATTTATTTATACATTATCTCATTCCTGAAATATTTTAAGTTTTCAATGTACCTAATTATAGTTATTTAATTAATTGTAACATACAATGTTGGCCACAATATTAGAGGAAGACTTAATATTTAGTTACAAACTCACATGCATATACCAGGTAAACTTGTTAAAGAATTTTATTAATGAAATAATTCCTTATATACTCCATGTGTTATTGCCAAATTAAAAGGCCATCTTCAATAGCATGGACAGTCATACCACGTGACTTCTAAAAATTTCCATGACTTTGGAAGTTAACATAATTCCCAAGGTTAATCAAAAAGTTGCCTAAGCTACCTTCCTCAGGTCATAGCCCATGTGTATTTAGAATTTCAACAAACTCAAAAACCTAAACTTCATCTAAATTCTTTGTGGGCTTATAAAGGGTTTCTTGATAATAATTTAATTTTTTCAAAAGGAGCTTCTTTAGTGGGTGGCAAATAAACATATAGATTAAAATCTGTTTGCCTGTAAGGGAATTTAAGGAAACACCAATGCAGGAATAATTGCTAGCACTTTCTTCCCTTCTAAGATTTTTATTCTGGATTTAAATGCAATAAATGTTCATTTTAAAAAACACATATCAGTCCTGAAGTGGGAGGAAGAGAGCAAAGTCATTCTCTTTCTAAACGACTGTAATGAACACTACTGATATTTTGATGTGTTTCTTTCCAGGATTTTTCTAAATGCATAATGAAAATCTACACAGTTCCAAATACGGTTGAAATTGCATTAAGTGAAGTATTTCTACATATGGCTTTTCTTCACTTACCATTGTGCTTAATCATTTTAAAGCAGTGGCATTAAAAATTCTTCAACATCTTAAATACTTTCACAGTATCCTGTCATACTGAAGCTGCAAGAGACACCAGAGTACTCTGTTAGTGCCTGAAAGTCATCCTCTTTGCAATGTTTCAAAGTCTAAATTGTTATTTACATTAGGGATAATTACTTCAGGATTCACTCCAAAAAGAAAAACCAGAAAGGACCAGTTGCCTCACTGTTTAGCTGTTACCAGTGCTTATAAAGATGGCCAGGTCTGCCAGGAATAGCATAGCAGGAGACAAGACTTTGCCTCCCCTC
>NW_022196912.1:131647319-131676218 GCF_008632895.1 Mastomys coucha | reverse complement strand
CCCCCCCCCCCGTCCCCCATTCTGACCTACAGTGTGTCTGTCAGGAATAGTTGACGTCAGGTAGTTGAGTTCCCCTCAGCATGAGCAGATTTGAGTCCTAGCAGGTCTCAGATGGTTCTGCATGAAGCATTGTAAGGACAAGGAGCAGAAGATAGAATTCTTGCTCTTGGCTCAGCTTGTACGTCATCAGTGTGCATTAATGTGCTGCACCTGTAGTCTAGATGGCTATAGCCTCCTTTTTATGAGATAGAGACATCTTCTCTTTGCTGAGAATCTCCCTTGTCTCCAAATCCTACGGTTTTACTTTTGGAAGCTTAAGGAGGCCACAGAGTGCAGAGGACATTGTTTCACATAGGCCTGGTCAGATTCCTGTTGTACACATTCCTTCAAGCCATGCTTTCTGTTTTTATCTCTAGTTGTTCTACATCCCACTTCTAGCTTTCAGCTCTATATATGGTTGAAGAAATGGTATCAGAGATGATTACCTGGAAGCTTGAGTTTACAAGAATACCATCACCTGTGAAACCATGAAGCATCAACTGCCCACTCACACTCTCTCATCAAACATTTGTCATCTATCCTCTGATAAATTACACCCAGGGCCCAAGGCAAATCTTCATTTAGAAGTACAAAATGTCCCTTGGAGTTAAAGGTAGAAGAATGCAGTACTAATTTGCCATTGATCTTAGCCTAAGGTAAAGTTACAGAACAATACAGGCAACTTTTCTGTAGCTAATGACATTGTAGAATTGCCAACTGGTACATCTCATAGCAGGAACTAAAACTATAAGGCTACCCACAATCAATCTTGGGCACAAAGATTGCTACTGTGAGGCCTCAGAACAATGTTTGCTCTGCTGTGTTTTAGCTTTTAGCATGTATCAGAACCATTTGCTGAGATAAAGACAATTGGGTCCCATTACTAGAGTTTCTGATTCAGTTTAAGACCAGACTTTGTAAGTCTGGTCTTAAATTGTATTTCTATCAAGGTCTCGGGGTGAAGCCAATAGTACTGGCCTAGAGATCACACTGAGAAATCATTGGCTTGGTGGATCAGGAACAGTCTCTACAGTAATTCCATTTAGGCCTTCCATTGGAACTGAAAGCCCATCTAGCAACCTGATGAAGGTTGATGGCTATAGGTAGGAAGCCAATTAGATATTCTATAGAGACAAATTCAGGGAGTGTCAATGTAGTGACATGGTATACAAAACAGAGAGCAATAAGGAATCTGGCCCCTAAGAGGTGAAGTAGCTATTCATAAAGGAAGTCACCAGGATAAGCTGAATTGCGGCAACAGTCAGCTCTTTACAGATCATCGTCCGTCAGTCTGTTACACATTATACCACTCTGATCCTATCAGTTTGTACATTTCTTTTCTAGAAACTCATCTGTAGTTTTTTTCCCTTGAAACATGAATAGCGATAGATTTCTAATAGAGTAGGTTATTGTTGAATATTGGCTTACAGGAAACATCTCCTTTTCTTGTATTTTTTCCCCCAGATAATAATTTCCCCTGCATTTAAATGATCTCCGTCTTGAGTACCTGTCACTTACAAAGGGTGTTCAATATACCACAGTACCTACAAATATGGACATGTGGAATGACTTCATAGCTATTGTCACCAAGAGACACTCCCTCTTGTCCAAGTTTCAGCCACAGAATCAATGAGGAGCAAACCAGGATCAATTTTAATTGATTGCCCAAGAGTTTTAATAATTTGCATTCTTCCCTAATGCTTGACAGAATAACCAGTGGAGTTTGATGACCTGTAATTTTAACTCTCCTTCATAACACATTTTACCATGCAGCAATTCTAACTCTAAGCACTGTGCAATGCTCTTTGTCATGTGAGAGAAGACAGTGAAACAGAATAAAGGGAAAGTATGAAAAATTGTACACATCTGTGCACACACACACACACACAGGAGCACTAGTTGCCATAATTTGGGCCACAATGGACATTGTTTGTATTAAAATATGTAAAAAGACAATTTTTAAAGCATCCAATTGATACCTTTTAATTTCCTCCTTTATAGTCTTTTCTACTGTTATGTCACAAATATAAGAACAGCATTTGAAATAGTCCTAGAGATTGGAATTGAAAGACCCCCGGAACTGGGGAGATCCTTACTCAAGTCTTGGGATGCGCGACCACCCAATGACTCACGATAGACCGAACTTGCTGCAATCACACGAGGAAGTTTTATTACAAGCAAGACGGGACAAGAGCTCAGGCCAGCATGCTGGGGTCTAGACTCATACACCGCGCAGGGAATAGAGGAGTCCGACCCTGGCCTGGGATTTTACAAGGCTTATAAAGGCATAAACCACAAACCGGGGAGAGGAAACGGGGTAAATTCCAAACCATAGATTCATCACCTAGCAAAGAGTCATGTATAGGTTTTTCCGGGCAACCTCCTAAGCCATTGTCACACTCCAGCCAGGGCGTTGTGATATTCCACAGAGGGCGTTAGAGCACCCTGTGGTCACTCCAGGAAAGGCATTCTGTGGTTATTCCAGGACAGGAAAGGTGTTTTTTCAAGTTCCTGGAACAGTCACTCAGCCTAAGGGCATGAAGTTCATGTCAGTCAAAGATTTCTCTGCTCTATAGGAGCATGCTTGACTCCATTTTGGAATTTTTATTCTACAGAATCAAACATAAGAAAGTACTGGAAATCTGACAAATGTGGTTAGCTAGTGGGGAGATGGTGGTTGCTCACCTGATGATGATTCTTGCTTCTGAACTTACTAGCAAAATCCAGTCTTTGTTGCTTCTGTGAACTTCATCTCTTGAATGACTAAGTAAGTCATGGTAATCCAAAATGACTGGGATGTTCGAGAGAAGCTCTACAAATCAATGCTACTCTGTCTTCACAGAGTGGATGTTAGGTCTCAGAACCAGGATACAAGACTAACTGAGGTGTCTATCAACGTATCAAAACTGACGCTGGCCACCATGTTCTCTCAGAATCCCTCAGTGCCTACCTGTTACAGGGTCCTTCCAGCTGGCACACCCCATCCCCTACCCAAATCCTCCATCCAGGCACTGGCTATCCTTCTCTCAGCTTCTCTTTCCTATATAACCCAGTCAGTTTGGCTACACAGGTCCTTTATATCCATTTTCCCTTTTGTCCTCTTGGTCTCCTGGTCTCCTGGCTCCTCCCTCTCTACTCTTCCCTGTGCTTTCTCTCCATATGGTCTAGCTCAGGGTCATAGCTCTTCCAGAGTGACCCAGATGCCTCTTCCTCTACATGTTTTCTCTCTTTTATTTACAATAAACCTTCTCTTCTGTTGGGGTCCCTCAGCTGCAAGACATCGGAGTTTGCCACTGCAGACTCAACTCATGCCTGCTGTGTGCCTGCTGGCTGGCACGTATTCAGCCTGAAAACGTCTGCTGTTGACCTCCTCCCCCACTGTGGACTGCGCCTCCAGCCACTCCCCTGAGCTGAGACTTGCGGGATGCTGAGCCTCCACTTTCAGCCCAGCAGCCAGCTTCCCTTTCGGACTCTTCTTGACTCCTCCCAAATTCCTTATGTTATTCAAATGTCGTTGTAACCTAGAGATTCAGTTATGCTCTCTTGTATATAAATGCTGAACCCGCAAAGTAAAGACGAGCCTTGATTGGAAACCCTCAACTTGGTTCTGGTGTCCTTTTGTTCTCAAACTCTGTGTTTCAGGTCTCCTTTCTCCCTTCGGTCGAGGCAGAACCTGGTTCTTGAAACTACGGGTCAGTTTCACTCTTCCACCTTACAAGGAGGAGTCATGACCTCCCTCTCTTTCTTTCCTATCTAAACCTATCTCTCCTTTCCTATCTCTTTCTTTCCTATCTCTCTAAACCTCTCTCTAAACCTCTCTCTCTCTCTCTCTCTCTCTCTCTCTCTCTCTCTCTCTCTCTCTCTATCTCTCTCTTCAGTGCATCTGTTCAAAGAACTTCAAAATTGTAAAACTGGGTTTTCCTTCCCACAAATCTTGATATGGTTGGCCTAGGGTGAGACAGGGGTCTGGTATTTGAAAATCTCAACAGTAACAAGAAAAGAATAATTGGCTTAAGCTTATAAAACCATGACATACCAATTTTTTTTTACTACATTTAGTCTTTTTTTTTATATATAAGAATATGAGATAGGAACAAAGAGTATAGCTCAGTTGACAGAGTGCTTGCCTAGCATATGTCAAGCCTAGGTTTGATTCCACATTAAACTAGACATAGTAGTACATATGTCCCAGTGATATTTGAAGGTGAGAACTTTTGATGATAATTAGAAATGTATTTGGTCGTGAGAATAGATGGAGTCCCTAGGATGAGATTAGTGACCTTTTAAGACAAAAAATTGAGTATCCAGTCTCTCAAATTCTCATCCATATGCCTTGTGAAACTCCTCAGTGAGGGCCTGTACCTGGTACTCACCTGGGGCTTCTCCAACTCTAGAGTTATAAGAATTCTCTGCTCTTTTTAAGCTACTCAGATAGTAGCATTCTGTTGTGAAAACAATGATAACACATCCCCAAAGTATGTATACACATACATACATGCACACCACATGCACACAAACCACCACCACATCCAAAAAGACTACAGTAGGAATGGAGTTAGAAGAGTCAGTCCCAGATTTGTTTTGTGTGTTAGGGGAAGGATGATGTGGCATGTGCATACCACAATGAAGTGAGAGACCAGAGGACAATTTCCAGTTATCAGTTCTTTCCTGTTACCCTGTAGATAGTTCTGATAGTGAATTCAAGTCACCATGGATGTTGGCAAGTGTCTTTATTGAGTTATCTGGCTGACCCCAAACCCAGGTTTTTTGGGTTACAGAGTTGATGTTTCCACTCTGCCCATTTCCCACTAGCAGTTTTCCTGCTTATGTAGGGCAAAGGTAGACTGTAATGTATCATTTCTGGTTCCTCCCTTAAAGTTTCAGCTTCTAATTTTAAAACTCAACCTATTTAGGAGCCAGCTTTGTTAGACTATTTGGTGGGATGAAGACAGTGTAGACCCATCCAGTGGCTCTAATCCTAGAGGAACAGTGATGATCTCTGGGAATTCCTCTGTGTTCAGAAGCTGGTTTCTCTTCTTGAAATATTTGCTGTGGATCATCAGGAACCCAGCTCATCATTCTCCATGTCTGAGTTCTCCAGGTGATGTAAATGATTGGTGACCCCACTAAGTAGGCTCACTAGATAAAAATGAGATGCTGATTTAGAGGGACATTTCTGCTAAGGAGTGGAAAATTTCAGTGGATCTTGCAAGATGGTCCATGACACTCCGGGACAATTTTAGGGCAGTTATCTAAGTTTCCTTTACATGGCCTAAGCCATAATTAATAATACTTTGCTAAGGTGTAAACCAATTTTTTTTTACTTGTAATTTGTGTATGCTTCTTACAAAAAAATTATCAATATTAACTGACTTGATTTATTTTGTTTCTGGAAATTCTTTTGCTTTACTCATTTTTCAGTTCATTGCATCTAAGCTGTTGAGCTCTATTAATAAGGCCCATTTTCTAAATGACTAAAGTGCTTGTAAAATATATTACTGTTAACTTCGTGAATAATATAGTACCTTCATTTCTGCTGGTTTCCACTCACTGACATGCTGCCTTTTGTTGTGTAAATATGACAAAGGTGTATTGATCTTTTCTCTTAAGTGCTTAATCAAACTCTATTAATATGGCTAGCCATAAACTACCCTTCAGATGGGTATGGCTGTGAAATGTTTGCTTCTATGAACCAAATTTAAATGAAACAATTAATCACAAGATGATTTTCTGGGCCTGCTGGGAGTTCACCCCAGATTTTTTTGTGCTATTATTAATTTGCATGTTGCCCTTGTCTAATTCTATGTAAAGTATTCTGATTTATTAGAATGTCTACTCAACAGTAAGCTGATAATTGGATGCTCTTGAAAGAATGAGTTTTATCGATTTAGTCAATGACCACAGATATTACTGAAGTAACCCTCTTCACAGTGCTGGGGCGTATTTTGGCTATGATCAATGTTTCTGAATCTTCCCTCGTATTATTTTGTTTTGTTGTGTTGTGTTTGGCGCCATCTGCATTGATTTAAACCTATAGCAGATTTAATTTGCTAAATTCATCTTGACACAAAGTTTCATTATTTTTTTTGAGGGATCCAAACTTCGTTGTTTATTATAGATTAAAAATCCTCCTTGACTGTCTTTGAACATAATCTATTTATTTATTTTTAAGTCAATAGGTATCAGTAGTTGACAATAAGAAAAGTGAAAAATCAAAGTCATTGCCTTCAAAATAATTGAATTAATTTTCTGTTTTTCAATCCATTGCAAGCATGTACCTGGTTACCTTCTAAAAGATTTCTGAATGCTGTGATAACAAAGGTCAAGTCCAGAATATTCCAGCTTCTCTTTTTGTGAGTAGAAACTGGCAAGCATTGGGCTATGGAATGAGTCTGACCCTGAGTCAGAATCATTGAGAGCCATCTGTACATACTCAGAGTAGCTGCTTCTAGGCAACGCCATACTCTAAGAAGCCCAAAGGGAAATGCCCTGGGCCTGGTTCTAAACTGAATATAGGCTATTTGTCAGTGTCCTGACTTACAGTTCATGAAGAAACTGTAAACACACAGGCTGATGCCATGTTGTCAGAATGAGAAGACAAAGAAAAACACCACACAGCCCACATGCACTAGAAGTACTTGATTATGTGTGATTTTTACGTAACCCATTCTAATAGCCACAATAAAGCCCAGTTTCTTCAAGGATATAATAAGAATAATGGACACCGCAGTTATTTTATTGATTAAAAGAACTAATGTGTGCTGGTTGAAGAGACAGTTCAGTGGTTAAGAGTATTGGCTGCTCTTTCAGAGGTCTTGAGTTCAAGTCCCAGCAACCATATAGTGGCTCACAACCATCTATAATAGGATCTGATGCCTTCCCTAGCATTCAGGTATACATGTAGATAGAGCACTCATATTAAATAAACAAACAAATAAAATGTTAAAAAGCTAATATGTATATGTGTATGTACCTGAGGCAAGTTCAAAAAGCAACAAAGGGATTCCTCTTTTCTTTAAATGCAATATATTAGGATACTAATATCTTCCCTGTGGGTAAGTGGTTACCTGCATATTTCTAGACTTGCTCTTAGATTGATAAATATACATACAGCATATAGCATGTGCATGTGTATACATTCATACATATGTGCACATACACAGAAATGATGGAATTTTGCATAATGTGTTTGCCTTTTTTTCATTTAACAGTTTTTTTGAACACTGAACAACAGTCTGTTCTATGAATATGCCACAGGGTTTTAAATCAGCCCTTCTCTGTTGGACTTTTAGGCTGTTTTCAATCCTTTCTATATTGAATAATGTTTTCATGACTCCCCTTCTACATAGATTATATCTTACACATACAAGTATATCTGTAGGATAGCCTCATAAATAGACCTTCTAGGCCAAGGAGCATTTTGAATTGACTTTTGACAAGAATTGAAGATTTAACAATGGCTAAGCCACAAATTCCTGTTGATAAAGAGTAGAAACATGTTTTTAACAAAATCTCAATCATTTGGTTTTACCAAGGATGACTTGGGAGCCACATGCTAGGGTGAAGACCTGCTAGCTCAGAGAGGCAGAGAAGCACCCAGCTGTCCTTCTTTCTCAGCCAACATCTCAAAAGGAAAGGCTGATTCTCTTTTTTCACACTGTCTTAAAAAACCTTCCAACTGAAAGTCTCGCCTTTATACTTTCTGTGTCTCTCTCTCTCTGTCCTCCTAACTTCCTCCCATACTCTATGGCTTTTTCCTATGTCCACTCCCTGTCAACTGGTTATTTGCTCTATCTCTTGATGTATGGTTGACTTTATTTCATCTTGTTTACAATAAACAGAAAGCTCTTGGATTAAAGGTATGTGTTAGGGCTAAACCTCACCACAATTAGAGACAGTTTTTTTCAGTGTACAATCTCAGGGTTCACAGTATGATGAGAAATCCTGCAACAGAAACAAGCTGTAGATAAGGAACAGAGACTGAGACCCAGGCAGGAACATTCTCAAACTATCTTCCAAAGATACAGCTAACTAATCTTTATGGTTTTGTGAAGCAGAATCTTAGTTTTTCCAGTGTAATTCCTGTTTAAGTAATTCACTCAATCTTGATGATTTTGAGTGATTCTTATAACCAATACAGCATTACCAGGAACTGCTGGGGGTGTAGTAATAGATCACATACAACATGCACTGTATTAGTCTCAATCAAGCCACACATCCTCAGCATTAATGTCACCCAGGAGTCTACCTGTGTTGGTAGAAAAGTGATCGGAGAATGTGGAGAGCTGCGAAGCGCCACACCTCAAAGATGGTGCTGGCCGCCGCCCCCCGCCAGTCTGATGGCGAGCACTCTTGAAGTAAACAACTCCTTATTTGGTTATGGGCTGAGTCAACTGGCTTGCTTCCCCTACGTGGGCCTGTTAGATAGCACCAAGTGGCTTTACCTGGGTGGCTGACCATACAGTATTTAACCTGTGGGTTGGCTTTCCTCGTCATCGGTCAGAAGATTCTTCAAGGTTCCTGAATAAACTGCTGGAGAAGAGCCCGAGAGTGTGTTGTGTCATTCTTGCTGGTCAAGGGTGGTCGCGACAGGAGAACAGACCTCATCGGCTTCTCCTGTAGTAATATGTTCAATGTCTAGAGATATACTTGCAGGTAGGGGAAGAATTGTTTCTGTGAACACAGAACTGAGAACCAGGAGGATATAAAATATTCTCTTCAGAGACAGGCTGTGAATATTCATATAGTAACACTCAATTTTCTTGTTAATTTCTACTTTCTGTTGCCTAACATGTGGAATTTGGTCACTTATTAAATATGCAACCCAAAGTCAAAATTATCAAAGGAAAGAAATGTAGATTTTTATCATTTGGTCATTTAATTCAGGAACCTGAGGAAAACTGTCTCAGTCTGAATATTCTTAGACCATTATTATTGCTAAAATTTGCACATTTCATAATGTGGTAATTGTATTTAGCTAGCTGTCTTTTGTTTTGGAGGGCTGGGGTGTAGATACTTGCAAATGTAGAATTTAACACCTGAAGTAGTAATTATGTGTACTTAGAAATTACAGGGTAGGAATTGGAAACTGTAATGGAAAAGGCAGGTTATAGAAAATAATATGTAATATATAGATGTATGTGTTGAGTATTGCTGGGACACAGAGCAAACGATGCTTGTGATGCCTTCAGGCAAAGTTACTTTCTTAATTTTCTTCCACCTCCCTCTACCTCCAATTCATGAGAAACAAGAAAGCAAAATCATAGAAACAAACAATGACTCCTAAACACTATGATATTAACACTGAATTCAGTGCTGCCTCATACATTCAAGTTGTTTGGACAAAGCAGGGTCTAGAACTCTAGTTTCATATACCATATAATGTCTTTACAACACATTGAATTGTCTGGACTTCTACTCTTTTCCTGCATCCATATAGTTCTGTGTTATAAACACAGGGACTTGTGGTGACCCCCCAAAAACAGCCTGAAATTTAAGGTAAGAATTGTCCAGCCATAAGAGGCAAGTCTATACAGATAAGGTTAAAAAAAACAAACAAAACAAACAAACAAAAAAACATGAACACTATCTGATTGTCTGAATAGAATGAATGCAATATCTTCTCCATGACAGTTGAGCATTTGATGAACAGTATGTTGTAGGTACTAAATGACTATTTGTCGGATGAATTTATGAGTGAGCAGGAAGGATGTGCTTTGCTGGCAAGGCTGAAATGAGGAACCTCAGCTCAGGCAACAAGTGGTCAGCATTTGTAGAAGCCTCGGAAAGAGGTTGTGTGTAAGTTATTAAGTAGTACCAGTGATATCAAGACTGGATTCCATTAAGCCCCAGGCTAAAGGGTGAACAGTTAATTTTCTAGCTGTACTAAATAGTTATATCACATATCAGTCAAGGTGATATAGGCTTCTAGATCCCTTGGAAATCACCAAAGGGCAGAGCCCAGAAATTATTGTAAGCTTGACTAGGAATACTGTTAATAAAGTGGGTCATGGAATTTTTTTTCTCAATGCCAAGAAAGTAATGTCATGATGGAATTGTTTGCTTTGAAAACTTGTTTAGTATTAGGTTCTAGCTAATCAAAGGATTTAGAAATATGCTAAGAGATGGAAGCTTCTGGGTTTTACTTACTGCCTGCTGAGCTGTATTTTCAGATTAACATGTCAATGATTCAGAAACAAGAGAAAAATGGAGGGAGGAAAGGGGTTTTTAATGGTCTCTGCGAAGATCTTTACATAAGGAAAACCAACAATTGCTAAAGGTTGGTTTTTTTTTTTTTTGGAGAGTAAATGAGAAATTTTCTGTGTGAAAACTGTTCGTATATACATTGTCCAAGAGGCAAGATCTGAAAACAATTTTACAATTAACAGCACATTAGTTTTTCATTCCCTGGCTTAATGGTGGCTTCATAATGTAATTGCTAACCTATTTCCGGTTAGAATGAACTGAAACACATCTTCATCTCAGGGTCTTGACCTAAAATGAAGATGAATGTTCTGTGCTGTCAAGTTTGCAATCTTTTTGGGTCCTTCGGCAGCCACCGTGCCCTTTGCCCTTTGCCCTTATTCCTGGGAAAAGCCAAATTCCCTTTGAAGTAGTTTGGTTTGTGAAATATACAGAAAGCTTCCCCGGGGAGTCTGTGGAATCTGGGGCATGAACACAGACCATCCCTATTCTTTTGGCATTCCCTCTCTTCCACCTCAAAGCTTCTAAGTGAAGTACTTTTCTAGAATATTCTCTCCCACTCTCTGCCCATAAAATGTAATGTAATAGACCAGACTGTCACCTCCTGGAAAGATATCAGTCAAAGGCACATGGCAGTTCCCAAGGAAATACTGAGTGTCCCACATGCACTGTCAAGTTTTCCTCCATGCCTTCTTGCTTAGTTCTTCAGCTTTCTTTCCTGTATTTCCAGTGTTGAAGGGCACTCTGAAGCAGAAGAGGAGGACAAGGTCAACTTGAAGGTTGTAGCCACAAGAAGATTGTCTTAGTCCATTTTTTGATGCTGTAACAAAATGCCATAGACTAAGTAGCTTGAAAATAAGCATATTCCTTCAGTTCTGGAGACCAAGAAATTCGAGTTCAAATCATACTTATTTAACACATTCAAAGGCATATCTAATTGTTGAGAAGCTTAGGAGAGAAAAGACTGCATTTCATTTCTTTCTCATGTGAAAGTTTCAATAAACCTAGTCCAGAGAACTGTGCACACATGCAATCCAAGCTCTCATGAGTTGGGGGGGGCGGGGTTGGTGGGAGAAGGATCAATGTTCAAGGCCATTACTTTAGAAACTGTCCATATGGGAGCATGCTCCTGCAGTTAAAAGAGCTGTCTGGTACTCCAGAGGATCTCAGTTCTCAGAACTTATTTCAGGTGGCTCACAACTGCCAGTAACTCCTGCTCCAAGACATCTCATACCTTCTCTGGCCTCTGAAGGAACCTGCATATATGTGACATATACTTAGATGGACACACATGCATACATCTTTAAAAAAATATACATTAAAAAAACCCTATGGCATGCTAACAGCACCAGTCCTTGTTACTGAAAGGTTGCATCATTGCACCTTTAATCTATGCAGTTGCTCACTGTCTTCTAAGTAAACAAGTGGCCCAGAAACCATTGTGCTTTTAACATCCTCTGACTTCATGAGCTTTTATTTAGGAGGAAGGTTTGGTTTTGAAGAGTCTCACAGAAGGACCTGAATTCAAGCAAAAAAGTGAAAAATCTGACCCAGATTCTTAGCTACTTCTGAAAATGGAAATCTTTTAAGGAAATATACATAAAATCAAATGTGCTTGCACAGTGTGGGATGGAATACACAATGATCTAAGACCTACTTACAGTGGTCATGGGCTTCTGCATCTAAACTGAATGATCAGTGAAGAAATTTAATGAGTTTATCATCAAAACAAAAAATGTTAAATGCTACTACTCTTGAGTACATGCATTCTAACTTAGGAAAAATATGTTTCATCTGAAAACTGAGTAGTTTTCATGACAGTAGTTCCTGCTAGGGCAGGAAAGAAGGAAAGGAAATTTCAGTATATGCTTGTCTGGGTGAATTAATAAGCACAATAAGATATAGGTAGAACAGAAAAAACAATAGTGTTCAGGCTCAAGTGCCCAGGTCATTTCTGTTCTGCTTAGAGACATTCTGTTCCATAGACTTCTGTGAGGGTAGACATGTTTATCTCATATAATTACTGGGTGCCTGAAAAATTATTAATTTGACTTAAAAAGTAGCTTAAACTTTTATTTAAATAATGTGGCTAGTGGCTAGCATAATGGATCACATGTCTTCAGACCATGAAGAATCCTCTAAATGTTTTGTGACTTTCAAATGGGAAGAATCATCTCTTTGCTCTTCTATAGTGAGTAAGAGTATGAATACTAATAAATAATAATATTATAAATATGAATAAATACTGACTCTTGGTGCTATCCTTTAGATTGGAGAAGGACAACTGAAAGTTACTGGGGCTGATAATATGTAGAGGAAAACAAAATCTTCCTGCTCATGCCGGTGCTTTTGAAGTGGACTGTGCAGAAAGGTCAGGATGTGGTTCCATCTGTGTCTATAGAAAAGACAGAGTCTAAAGCTCTCCAAGTTCTCAAGGGCAGACTTTGGATTTGGCAGCAGATTTGATAACTGAAGACTTAATTTCCCCAGTGACTCAACTGATACAGCAGGTTTTATCTTTTTTTTTTTTTTTAATTCAGAAAATTAAGAGTAAATTGGCTGGCTCAATAGACTTACTGACTCCAGTTAGATAAGTATTTACTGTGTTTATTAAGTTGTTTATATAGGATAATAATACAAGTGATTTAATAAAGATAAGACTTCAGATAAATGTCAACACACTTCCTACTTTGCAGCTGGTCCATTTCAAGCAGTTAAAATACAAGATAAAATGCTGCGCTCACACACAAAATGATCATTGTCCAAGGGAAACATTTAAAATGGGAAAAATCGTCTGCTTTGGGGCACAAAGACTATGCGAATGTGAGATACACCTCTTTATAATCTATAGATTCTTTATGTAGAAGGAAAGGGACAGAAAACTGCGCTTTGTAGTGTTTGCCATAATGAGTTACAATTAAAAAGTACTTACAGTTCATAGACAAGTATTAATGGCCAGTGTTATTTATAGCACAAATAATGGGGATCTTTGAATGAGACAAAATAAATGCTATTAATTTTGTTATTTATCTATTTTTACATACATCAAGGCAGAGCTACTGAAAGATTACTAAGCTATAAAATGTAGATGCTGTCAGTAAAATTTAAATAACATAGAACAGGTCTCTGCCCAACCTTCTCTGTTTATACTGCAATGTATTTGCTTGTAGTTTCTTTGGTAAATGATCTGACATTTGAAGAATGTTGGAGAAAGATGCTAACAAAGAAGGAAGGGTCTATCTGGTGTTCTCTAATCCCACCATTTCAGGCTTGTTACCACCCCTAAGAGTATCAGAGTCTAATGCTACCATTTCATCATATATATGTAACATATAACTTTTTTTTTCATCTAGGCCTGTAACATAGTGGTTGCCATATAGTTGTTACTGAAAAGAGTATTTGAAACACTGTTCCATTTAGAAATGGAGACCTAATAAACCCTTGGAGAGCTCTTGATGGAATCTAAACTGCTGGATTTTCTTAGAAAAATACTAAAACTGCTGTTCTACTATAGAAAGCATTGGATGGAAGTGTAAAGTTTCCATCCATTGGATGGATAGGAATCAGGTCAAGTTTCTGGTTTGGTTTGGAAAAGATATCTCTAGTTCCACTGTGTACAGTGTCTTTCAAATGTCTGCTATACATTTACAATGGGACACTTGCTATTTCACACTCTGGGGTGAGATACCTAGGAACTGCTCAGCTCTAGGAACTGAGTAGCTGGCATTTGCAATCAAAGATGTAACTTGATTACTGACCACGAATCCCTCCAGTTCCAGATATCCATTCAATAGGATCGCATTATCACTTTCCGTACAGAAGAGGAATCCCTTCTTGTGGACCTTGGCTCTGACCTTAACTCGTGAGTTATTAAAGCCACAGAATTTGCCAGACATGGTATTGTGTGACACAGAAAGTAGGACTTAAAAGACTACAGTGTCTGTCTTTCCCAGAAAGCCTCAATGTTCATCCTGAAAAAACTTTTACTTCCTGAAAGATGAAAAGGGCAAGCTGAGTTTATTGCTTGACAGCCCCACCAGATAGCTGATAGATAGATGCTTCCGATGGCTGATAGATGGACACTTCCGATAGCTGATAGATAGATGCTTCCGATAGCTGATAGATGGACGCTTCCGATAGCTGATAGATAGACGCTTCCGATAGCTGATAGATGGACACTTCCGATAGCTGATAGATGGACACTTCCGATAGCTGATAGATGGACGCTTCCGATAGCTGATAGATGGACGCTTCCGATAGCTGATAGATGGACGCTTCCTTAGACCTCACAGGGCCATCTGGCCACCCAGCTGACTGCTTGGGGCCACCTGAGTCAGCCCAGACAGACTGACAAGAGAAATCTTTCCATCCACACTGTTCTGAAATTTTGTCATGCAGAAAAGGGTGGAGACACAGAGGAAGCAGCTTTTGTTCTGATTCTCTGGTGAGACAGTCCAGCTGCATTGTTGACTTCCAGATCTTTCAGGGTTTGGAAAGGCTGCAACTTAGAATGATATGAGTAACTTAATGGTAAATGACACATATCTTATTATATTTGTTTGTATTTAATTGGAACAGTGTTTAAATGTAAAAGGCCAGTTTCATGGTGTTACTGTTTATGCTTTTTTTTTTTGCCACCTTGCCCATTGTGTTTATCTAAATGTATTTTGTATTGACATACTTTTCATGGTAGCAACTAAGGCTATTTGCCTTGAGTCTCAAGTCACTGTAGAATGATAATACCAGTGATTAGGATTCACAGAGATTCCATCCACAATGAAGGCCCAACTCTTACATAACCAAGGGAGAAATATCTGAAATGCTTGCAACAAACATATACCTATACCCGCTTTACCTAATTATTTACATTGTAGAAGTCAGTATTTCAGATTGAAATTAATCTTAAAATTTACAAAGTTTTTCCCAAGCAAAAAATGAATAAAATAAAAGGAAGGTGTTAGAAGGATAGGTTATTGGTAAATCTTTCACCTAGAATTTTCAAGAACCTAATTTCCCCAGCTTTGTCAGGGAAAAGTAGAGGAAGGATAAGAAAGTAGTAATAAAACTCCTTAAATCTTGCTGCAACAAAAAGAAAGTTTAAGAATTGATTGGTGAACCTTAAGCAATTTTAAAATATGCTCATATTAATCAATATTTCTCCTAACATTGAAGCACTCTAGAGTTCCAACAGCAAGACTGAATATCTTTTCACTAAGTTGTAGCTAACCAAAAATGCTTCTCAATAACATATTTTCCAATTCCAGAGAAATAATAATCATATAAAAATACAGTGGTCAGGAGGTTGGAAGAAAGAGCAGAAGATTGCAAGACTAGGCACAGAAGAGGATTGGTTGTTAAAGAGTCCAAAAAGTCAATAAGTGGAGCTAAAAACTTGTCTTCTAAAATCATTTTTCCAGTAAGACAAATAGAGTTTTTTCCACCTTAAATTCTCATTTGACAGTATCCTAGAAGTGTCTTGGCTATTAATGTACTGGGCAGCCTTAGGGAAATGTTCAAAAAGTGGTTCTTAAGATCCTGATGGTCTCTGCTCCAGACTCATGAGTCATCTGAACACAGCATGGAATGTAAGAGATAGTCCCTTTCTCACTCTTGAAGAGCTTCAGTTACTATGCTGAAGGCTCAACAAGCATCCTTTCATTTTCAAAGTAGTTTCTCAGGGCCCAGTTGTCAAATACTCTGCAGTGAGTCTTCTGTGAGAAAGAGGTAACAAGATTTAAAATTTCCCCCTATGTACACCCATGCCACTGTGTCAGGGCCTTTCCCAAAACGAAACACAGTTTGAAGTAAATGAATAGCTGCCACAGTCATGCCATGCTAGGGGAGGGAAAAGGAATATTACTCACTATGGAACCAGTCCTGTTAGCATTCTTTTCCCCTCAAGATTTGTGCAGTGCTAAGATTATTTTAGTGGGAGAATTGATGAATAGAAAATTCTGGAATTATTTTAAACAAATAAATGTGTGCTGTTTGCATATTCTAGAACTTTTGAGGTATTTTCAATCTTGAGTTAGTTATACAAGGTTAGCTGAATAGAAAGTAAATGCATGTTGGGGTAATAAAGATTGTCTTTGTATTATTCAAATTAGGATATCTGCACCAGCAGAGTTCTAAGAACTGTCCAGGACTTTGGTATTGTTATTCTAATTGCTCAGCACCTGCATTATATGTTGTAAACATTCTTTCCCATCACCTTCTTATTGGTTTAATAAAGATTGTTTTAATAAAGACTTATAGCAAGACAGGAGAGGAAAGGTGGGACCTCCTGGTAGAGAAATCTGGGAAAGAATCAGGTGTGTGGGATTCACCATCCAGACATGATTACTCTCACAGAGGTTCCAGGTTCAGTTTCCAACACCCACATAGCAGTTCACAGTCATCTGTAACTCCAGTTCTTGGGGATCCAATACCCTCTTCTATGCTCCACAGACACCAGGTATGCTTGTGTTATAAAGACATACATGCATGAGTATGTTTATTGCTGGACTATCTCAACCTGTCAGCTCCCAATACTGAGACAAAGACTTAATTTATGAATATATAGATAGACCTTATAGCTAGACTTGTTCCTGACTAGCTCATTTAAGTTAATTAATGAGCACTTCATTATATTCTTCCTCCTCCTCCTTCTCTTCCAACACCTCTTGTGGCCTTCCCAAATTCATAATCTCATCTTTAATTATTATTGCTACATGTATATACATATGTATATATGTGTAGACATGTTTGTAAAACCTGCTGAGTCCCCTTAGCTTTGCCCATGTATACAGGTTTTGAAGTCACTACCTCAGAAGTGACTTGATTATGTAGAAATTTTCTATCTGTGACCCATTCCTGTTTCTATCTGTGACCTGTTCCTGAGCTTCTACTGACACAGACAGTACTATAAGAGCAAGTATTCGATGACTGAAAAGTGAGACTAAAATGATTTATTAAAATAGGTTAGCCAGGGGCTGGAGCGATGGCTCAGTGGTTAAGAGCACTGACTGCTCTTCCAGAGGTCTTGAATTCAATTCCTAGCAACCACATGGTGACTCACAACCATCTGTAATAGGATCAGATGCCCTCTTCTAGTGTGTCTGAAAAGAGTGACAGTGTACTCACATACATTAAATAAATAAATAAATAAATAAATAAATAAATAAATAAATCTTAAAAAAAAATAGGTCAGCCAGAGCTGGGCCTGGTGGCTCACTCCTTTAATTCCAGTACTCAGGAGGCAGAGCCAGGTGGATCTCTGTGAGTTTGGGGCCAGCCAGGTCTACATAGTGATTTCTAGGACAGCCAATGCTACCTAGAGAAACCCTGTCTTAACTAAGAAAGAAAGGCATAAAGGTGAATGAATGAATTTGCATGCTGTGAATGATTTTTCATAATTTTTTTCATTATGTCAAGGTAGGTGAGATAAAAATTATTTATTTATTTTATTTATTTTTTAAAATGTAGGAAGACAGGACATCAAGTGAGTGATGGGGTTGGCATCCCACAGTCACAACTCTGACCCATAATTTTTCCTGTCTGAAAGAATTACAGGGATGGAAATGAAGAGGAGCCTGAGGAAAAGAAGGTCCAGGGATAGGTCTAAAGTGGGATCCAGCTCAAGGGGACATTCCAAGTCCTGACACTAATACTGAGGCTATAGAGTGCTCACAAAAAGGGACCTATCATGACTGCCCTCTGAAAGACTCAATGAACAGCTGAAAGAGTCAGTTGCAGATATTTGTACTCAACCAATGGACAGAAGCATCTGACCTCTGTTGTTGAACTAGGGAAAGACTGAAAGAAGCTGAGGAGAAGGGCAACTCTGTAGGAGGACCAGCAGTCTCAATTAACCTAGACCCCCAAGACTCTCAAACACTGGACTACCAAACAGACAGCATACACCACCTGATATGAGGCCCCCAACGCACATACGGTAGAGGACTGCAGGGTCTGTGTTCATTCAGAGATGATGCACCTAACCCTCAAGAGACTGGAGGTCCCAGGTAGTTTAGAGGTCAGGTGGGTTGCAGGGCGGGGACATCCACATGGAGACAGGGGGTGGGGAGGAGGTATGGGATGTAAACAGTTGGAGGGTGGATGGGGGGGCAATAAAATATGGAGTGTAAAAAATTAATTAATTAAAATAAAAAGAGTTATGTTTAGGTCTCTAATGGAAAAATATATATTTTTTTTTTGGTACAGAATTGCTGAATTTTAATTAGTTTTACTTCTTATTCTAATGACCTGCTCTATGTCTATTGAGTTTGTACTAGGTGATTAAATAACTCAATTTTGTGGTAGTATATGATTTTTATTTAAACTATAATATACAAAATGTGTTAGGCAATGTCTGATTTAATGAAATATATTTTATGGGTAGAAAATTCTATGTACTATCTTTAGGTGCCTTCATCACATTTATGAGAGATAATTTATAAGCAGGCACAATATTGTCCAATTAGCAACTTTGGCTTTATGGATCAGATGTGTTATGTGTTTTTAGATTTCAGCATCTCATCTCTTGTGGTCAATCATTTTTCAGCACTGCACGCTCAAACACAGCTTCAAGATGAAGCCAGAAGCACTGAACACTGTAGATGCATGACCAGTTGCTTTATGATGCTAATTTGTGAGAAATTCAACAGTCTCTGTGACAATCATGTATTTTGGACAATATTATCATCAAATGAAGTACAATAAAGGTTAGCCAATATATTAAAAATGTTATTGGGAATAATTTTCAGAGAACAGTAAAATATTATAATTTAACTTTTTATTATCTGTCTTGTGGAGTTTTTTGTTTGTTTGTATTTGGTAAAAAAAACAATATATTTTATTCGATAGAAGGGCAGAACAGGCTTGTATTTCATCACATTAAAAATGGTTGTGCAACTTTATTAAAATAAAAGTAAAGTAAGATAAATGAGAAAGTAGAAGACAGATTCAATGAATACCTTTCTATAGAAGAGCTTGTTATCAACCCACCAATAGCCATATCACCTAAAACGTGAGCTGAATATTCAATTGATCTGTTGGCCAATTTGTTTAGAATTTAATCCTTTGCTAAATGGCTTTGTGATTGGTTGAATCTTCATCTTGTCTTTCTGTCCTCCCCCATCCCTATTTTTATAATATTCTTAGAATTGAGGGGAAAAAACTAAACATAATTTGCCTAAGTAATTCTTCTTAACATTATGAGTATCATAACTTTGCACGCTTGTGGATGTCTACTTACAGCAATTCATACTTACAACTATATTTATATCTGTTACCTATTCCCATCAGCATATCCAGTCATGCATTGTTTAACAAGGACATCTAAGAAAGGCTTCCTTAGTTTCATTGTACAACCACAATAGAGTATACTTACAGACACTAAGGTATCTGACCTGACTAGGCAACATATTTTAATGCGGCCAATGCTGTATGTGAAGTCTGTCAGCCTAGGTGTCTAGAGTCCCATCTGTTCTAAAGCTTCTTTTGACCTCTGGAGTTTAGACTGTAGCTTCAGGAGAGGCAAGGCCAGAACCATGTGGCTAGAGACTGGTATAAAACAAATACTACAGGTGCTCAGAGAGTGACTTGGAGCCACCTTCCCAGACAAGAAGAACTGTGCTCTGGGAGTTAACATTGGGAATGTTATTCCTGGGCAGTGGCTTCTGGTTGAGTTAGCTGCCAAAGATTATCAGCAGTGAGAGATGGTCCATAGCAGAAGTCAATTTAAGTCAATTTAAACCTACAGCTTGATCATGTAAAGAGTATCCCCACCTATCATAAGAGCAAGCAGCATCATTTACTCATAGTGTATTCTATATTGTATTAGTTTTTAAAAGCCTGAGTGTTTACCAATCTTATGTTGATACTTTTAGTCATTTGATGATAGTATGTGATTATTGTAAGCATGGATATACAAATAAAAGGCCAAACCAGATGTGATGGCCCACAGCTTTAATTCCAGCAATTGGGAGGCAGAGATAGGTGGATTTCTGAGTTTGAAGCCAACCTGGTCTACAGAATGAGATCCAGAAAAGCTAGAGTTGCACAAAGGCACCCTGTCTCAAAATAATAATAATAATAATAATAATAATAATAATAATAATAATAATAATGAGGAGGAGAAGGAGAAAGAGGAGGAGGAGGATAAATAAGGCCAAAATTTAAAAAGAAGCATTTCAAATTCAGATTTTGGGTTTTCCTTCTAGAATCTGTTTCTGATGAATCTTTATATCTTCCCAAGATGTCTAATGCCTCATATTAAACTTCCTATGCACTCAGTATATGCCAGCTATACATAGGTTAATAGTCATTTGTTTTTAGTTTCTGAGACATCCTTAATATTAATGTGTAATTGACTATATGAATTGCCAGAATAATTACTAAAGAAGCTTCAGATTGTGAGTGGGAACACAAGCGTGAGGCGGGCAGAATGCGCCTGTACCTCTGCCTCTTTACATGCAATTGTCCCAAGATGTGCTGAAATGGCTTAGGAAGGGGCAGTCATGAGCCTTCATGAGAGACAAAACCAGGGCAGGTATACAGCTAAAACTTGAGAATCACAGCCAGCCTTTCTATCTGAATCAAGGCACAATTCTAAAACTAGCAAACAGTAAATAAAATTGCATATTTTAGTTAAAAATTCTTGGGATTCAATCAAGCAGTGTTGGTGTGGTCAGAGGACAAGTTCTCTATATCAAAGTGTTGTCCCCTCTCATCCCAAAAATGGAACCCAGGCTGCAGAACCAACTTTTTCTTCTATGGTTTCTTAATCTTCAGATGAGCAGAATGTTAATATTGAAAAGGAAGGCAATTCTAAGAGACAATGGAAAATGAAATGACCTTAAAATAGGTTTGCTCTTTAATAATAAAAATATTCCTTATGAGAGAATCCAAAGAGAGAAGCTGTGGCTAGCATCACACTGGACCATCTCCGTGCTACACTATTTGTCAGGATCTTAATATCTATAAACTGTAACGTTAAACCACAAGAATATGGTTAACCAGAAAGTGTTAGTTTTCTATTATGCATCAATATTACACATGTAATCTCCTTGACCAACAGCAAGTTCATAAGGCAACTGAGGATATAGTTTAAAATCTATGTAGCATGAATACAATAATTGTATGGTATTGCCATGGCCAGGAGGAACCTGTTGAGATGGCTACAGGCTGTACAGTGTATTCCAGGTTCCCAGCTTCTGGGAGTCTCTCTCTCTCTCTCTCTCTCTCTCTCTCTCTCTCTCTCTCTCTCTCTCTCTCTCTCTGTGTGTGTGTGTGTGTGTGTGTTTTGGGAAAAGTCTGTCATATAATAAATGGATAGCCACTATGTAAACCTAGCCCATTCTAGAATTGACAGATATCCTCCTGCCTCCCATGTGCCAAAGTTAAAGGCATGCAGTTTCTATTTGATTTTGATTTTTTTTTTTTTTTTTTTTTTTTTTGGTTTTTCGAGACAGGGTTTCTCTGTGTAGCCCTGGCTGTCCTGGAGCTCACTTTGTAGACCAGGCTGGCCTCGAACTCAGAAATCCGCCTGTCTCTGCCTCCCAAGTGCTGGGATTAAAGGCATGCGCCACCACCGCCCGGCTCTATTTGATTTCTTTGTCATTCTGTTGAAATAATAATAGGATTCCTCATAGTGGAAGTTTCTATGTAGTGTACTTTAGAATGAAAAAAAATTCCATTTAATTAACACCACAGAGTCACTGCCTAGAATTTCCCTTAAAACAAAACAAAAACAAAAAACAAAAAGCCTCTCAATATTCAGTAATAGTCTTCAAGCCATTGTTGGTCTGATTGCTAAAAGCACCTTACTAACAGGGAAAAGCTGCCACAGATTTAACCTATCAAACTTCCTTTTTTGCAGTGTTGGGGATTGAACCCAGGATCTTCTGCAGGCTACATGAGTGCTCCACCACTGAGCTGCATCCCCAGTTACATTGTTTTATTTTAACTGTGTATCCAAGTCAAGATACCTTCTTCCCTTTGACTAATAAGGAGACCAGAAGAAGAATCACACCTCAGCCTTGCCTCTCCACTCCTATTGATCGGGATCATATGGACTTTTATTACAATACTACCGAATGGCTGATTCATATTCAGCTTGTGGCCATCACCAGCTCACTTCCTATTTTATTAGTCCATTTTTGCTTCCCTTGTTATACATTTGTAGTATCTGCTATTTTTCCCAGGGTATATTAATCTATACTTGCTCTATTTGATATTTTTTGGCTACTCTAATAGTCAAATATTAATGGATTCTTATGAAGAAATATGGGGACATTTAATAAAGCTCTGTTATCCATATGAAACTAAATATCATGTTACTTTTGCAAAGCCTGTCCTTTTTTTTTTTTAAGAAACTCACAATATTTGTTTACACATGTGTGTGAATTATCACCACTCACAGAGTGTTATATACATGTAGTGGTATGTAGTAGATGCTGAATAAATATTTATTAGTGGTTAATGACCTCCAACTGTTGTACACAGAAGCCTTTTCAAAAGCTAGCAGGAATCCCTGATTTTTAAAACGCGTGCTCTGCCCTGTCTTTCTTTGTCGTTTACATTTAAACCATAAGGATGAAAAACTATAAGCCAAAGGGCTTCTGTTCCCACTGAATAACTGAGATGGCGATTTTTGGTAGTACACTCACAAGGTTTGTAGAAATTAACTTCACACCAGGAACTCTGTATTAAAATAGGTTGTTTGAGAATAATTCCTCCCTTTGAGAAGGGTGAGGGATTAATCTGCAGAAATGTTCATGCTAGAGCTGCACATGTGTTGAAATTTGTCAGAGAGAAGATAAATGGGCCCTCCTTGACAAGTAAATCTCACCATGGGTAATCCCTCGGGAAGGCCAGGGGATTGTTATGGTAGCAAAAAGCAACCTGGAAAGAGGAGGCACCATGTTTGCCTTGGAAGGAGAAAGCTAGGGAGGTGAGCGTGTATGAGACATCAGACATGTTTTTATTCATGCACACATTATAGATATGGCACAACTATAGCTATATTGTAGTGTTCTCTTTTGAGAATCATTTCATGTTTTAAAATGAGAGGCACACAGGCTTAAGGTTGGTATGAGAAACAGTTACCTAAATCATGTCCAATAGGAAGAGATGTTTGATCGGATCTATAAAGCGTCCACTCAAGTGTCAGGGCTTAACCCTTTTGCTTCTGACTCAGGAGGAAGTGAGGTGTGGGAAGCTGTTTAGGAGGCTAAGAGAAGTACCAATTTTCTAACAAACCTATCGAACAGTATGGCTGTTCCGATGTGATCTCTCTACATTCTAGCCTTTACTCTAAAAACAAATAGTATGGCTGTTCTAATGTGACCTATCTACATTCACTCTGAAAGACAAAAACCATTTAGTGACTTATCAAGAAAAGGACATTTCTTCAAAGAGAAAATAAATATTAAATAAATGTTATGAAGTATCCATGGAATGAAGTACATAGGCTTGCCAGATTTAGGTAAACAAAAGGCAAAACCAACTGAGCAAACAACCCACCAAAAAGACTAAAACTGAAAGAGTCTCAGATTTGAATACCTAAGGCATATTAAAGCCTTATTTTTGGTTTAACTGCTACCTAAATTTGACTAGCAATATTTTATCTTTTCTGACAACACAAAACTAAATATATAGAACAAGAAATAATCTATGTTCTCTTGTAAAGGTTATATGAAAGAGAGAAGAAAGGTTTGTTCAGGAAACTCAATCCATGGAGATGACCTGTGCATACTGACTAAAACCACTGTGAAATTCCAACAGCATGGCAAGAGACATTGTCTACAGAGTTATAAAACCACAGGGTTTGAACTTTGTACTCACTGAAATACTTTAGAAAAAATACCAAGAAGCTGCAAGGTGGCACTTGCTCTTAGGAGTTGGGCCACAACCTGGGCATGTGAACTCAGTCATCATGAGGTAGTCTGTGTGACAAACTGTGTGACACAGCTTCCAACATGAGAAATGAGACTCAGTGAGTAAGAAGGTAGGTTCTAGATGGTGGTGCCTAAAGGGATGGAGATTAAAAACTTATCATGTTTCTTTCTTCCTCTCAATAAGGGAAGAGAAATAACACATTTGTATGTGTGATGGTTTGTGTATGCTCAGCCCAGGGAGTGGCACTATTAGGAGGTGTGGCCTTGTTGGAGTAGGTGTGTCACTGTGGGTGTGCAATTTAAGACCTCATTCTAGCTGCCTGGAAGCCAGTATTCTGCTAGCAGCCATCAGATGAAGATGTAGAATTCTCAGCTCCTCCTGCACCATGCCTGCCTGGATGTTGCCATGTTCCTGCCTTGGTGATAATGGACTGAACCTCTGAACCTGTAAGCCAGCCCCAATTAAATGTTGTCCTTGGTCATGGTGTCTATTCACAACAGTAAAACCCTAACTAAGACAGTATGTAATGTTTGTTTTTTTAAAATATCTATCTATCTATCTATCTATCTATCTATCTATCTATCTATCTATCTATCTATCTACCTATCTATCTATCTATCTATCATATGTGACTACACTGTCATTGTCTTCAGACACACCAGAAGACAGCATTGGATCCCATTATAGATGGTTGTGATCCTGTGGTTGCTGAGAATTGAACTTAGAACCTCTGGAAGAGTAGTCAGTGCTTTTAACCACTGAGCCATCTCTCCAGCCCCTATGCATGGGTTTTGTAAATCACTTTAAAATGAAGCTTTATTGCATTCCTATCTGTGAGCACAGGTATACAGTAGGTTCAGATGTGAGCACAGGTATACAGTAGGTTCAGATTCACATGCTGCAGAGGAGTGGTGAAGCTTCAACATCACTGCCATTTTTAACTAATTTTTCTTTGTTGCTAGGGTCAGTACTATGCACTATTGGATATTCCCACAAAATTCCAGTAGCATGTTGTCTCCTCTTTGTGCCAATCAGATATCCTCTGAAGGACAGATTTTCTCTGAGTTGAGAGATGCCTATCCTGGTAACTTCAGGACAGAGATCCCCAGTAGTATCTGAGTATGACAGAGATTGGAGGAGTGTTACTCACAAAAATGTCAGTGGATGAGTTAATTTCAAACATCTGCTATGTCCAGAAAGCCTTCATATCCAATCACCATCATAGGTGTCATCTATTGATAATTGTCTCCACCCTAGAAATGATGGTATGATTTGTCTCCAGAAGGCCCAGGTACCTTGACATTCAAAAGGACTCCAAAAGGGAGTGAGCAAGATGACTGAGCAGGTAAAAATCACCTGATGTGCAGGCCTGACAACCTGAGTTCAATCTTCAGAACCCCTGCAAAGAGCTGGAAATGGTGGCACATATCTATAATCCCAGTGAGATGAGAAGCAGAGACAGGGAAATCACTGGGAAGCTAGAAGGCCAGCGAAATTGCAGCATGGCAGAAATAGTGGATCTTGCCTTAGCACAGTGGAGGAAGAGAACTGATTCCAAAAAGTTGTCCTTTGACCTCCACACATGTGATAGGGCAAGCATATGCCCTCATGTGCATGTGTGCAGACACATACACAATAATAATAATAATAATAATAATAATAATAATAATAACAACAATACAATAATAGAACAATTTGTTTTCAAGGTAAAATAAAATGCTCCAAGAATTTCAAACTACAGGGAGCATGAGAATACCAGGAGAATGTATGTGGTATACTCTTCAGTTGGTCTGGAGCCTCAGAATTTGCATTTTTCCCTAGGGAACAGATGAAGGTGGTCTTCATACCATCTTTTGGGAGGCACTGTTCAGAGCTGCATTCCTGGGCTATCTCTGATATTTCAATTCTACTTCCTAGAGGAAAAGAACATTCCAACCAGGACACAATGGACTAGTTAGCAAGTCCATGTAGCCTTGATTGCTCTTTGTCCCATTGCTGACAGGAGTGTGAGGCAGCTGCTCACGCTATGTCCTGGTCAGGAAGCGGAGATGGATGTCTTCTCTCTCCACTAACTTAGCATGTATCTTCTGCCCATAGAATGCTACTGCCCCATGGGTAAGCTGAGTCTTCCCTACCTCAAGGAAAGCAACCTGGATAATTCCTTCCAAGCAATTTCAGGGACTAACTTTATCTGTCTGCACAATCCTTCAAAGGCATGGCCAGAGGTCTGCCTCCTAAGTAATTCTGAAAATACCATTGAATTGAGTTGCTGAGCCCATATTAAAGTATTCCTTCCAGCTGGGCAGTGGTGGTACACGCCTTTATCCCAGCACTTGGGAGGCAGAGGCAGGTGAATTTCTGAGTTCGAGGCCAGCCTGGTCTACAGAGTGAGTTCCAGGACAGCCAGAGCTACACAGAAAAACCTGTCTTGAAAAACAAAAACAAAAGAAAAACAAAAAACCAAAAAAAAAAAAAAAACCCAAAAATCAACAGAAAAACAAACCAAAAACCAAAACCAAAACAAAATATTCCTTCCTACAGGAGTTGTTTGTTTGTTTGTTTGCTTTCTTTAGCCGTTCTTGATAGTGCCATGAATCCATCTCCTTCTGAGCAAATGTGGTCAAACTCTGGAATGTAACACGGAAACCCAGATGTGCCAATGCATATAAGTATTGTCCTTTAAAGCCAATCAGTAAAGAAGCCAAAAACTTGATAGGGGAGCTTCTACCTGCTAGATTCCCTCATCTGCCTCCTAATTGGTTCTGACCTTGAATGGAAAACTGGAAATGATGAGATGGCTTTTATCTCTGAGTTCATTCATGTAGACTCCTCTGACTTTTCTACTGTTGTAGCACAAAGGATACAAAGCAAGAAGGCAGGTATAACCCTGTAAGGGTATCTCTATATAAAACCTGGTGGGGAGCAGAAACTCTGTGTGTGTGTGTGTGTGTGTGTGTGTGTGTGTGTGTGTCTGTGTGTGTGTATGTGTGAAAGAGAGAGAGAGAGAGAGACAGAGAGAGAGAGAGAGAGAGAGAGAGAGAGATGATGATGACGATGATGATGATGATGATGGTGGTGGTGGTGGTGGTGGTGGTGATGATGATGATGATGTCTGTGAATGTTTGTTAACATAAAAATGAAAACAAAAATGATATAGAAAATTCTCTAGAATGACTCCCAGCTCCAGGCTGAGTTTGCCCGACTCCTTCCACTTCACTCAGGAGTGACTTGGGATGCTGGCTTCCTCTGTTATTTCTAATTCACTGTCCTAGTAACAGGCTTTATATTTGTGTTTTCTTATAAGAACTTGCCTGAGATATTGTAAATCAAATTAATCAGGTTAAAAGTTGGCACACAAAGGGGTCATGGGAGACCAGTGATGTTTGTTCACAGAACACTGGAGAAGTCTTTAAGGGAATTGCCTGCTAAAATGCCATACATATTACAAATACACATAAATATTCATGTATTCATTGGTGATGGATTGCATGAGTTGAATAATGGACAAAGGTGGTTAGAAAAGCTAGTCTATTAGAAAAATTTAAAATAAAACCCTTCTGTCTTATAAGCAGAACATGGAAAACGGCTGTGCCAAGGGTATTACATATGCCCAGTTTGTTATCGTATGCAAATTATGGAACCCTATGAGGCATGCTGTACAGCTAAAGTTTCTTTTCCTCTGAAAGATCTCTCTGACTGTGGAGTATAAGACACTCAGAACAGAGTATGAACAATAATTGTTTTTAAAAATAGATTTTACTAGACAGTTTGTCTGAAGGTTCTAGCAGGGGAGCACAGCTATTTATATACCCTTGATAGAAGACTGGCTCTCTTCTATTCAGGGGGAGTATACAGCTTTGGGAAGGACACAAATAGAGCAGCGAGGGAGGAACTTGGGCAGTATTGTGGAAAAGTAAGGGAGAGGATTAAGGGAGCTGGAGGGGTCAAGGACACTACAAGAAGACCTACAGAGTCAACTAACCTGGGCCCATAGGGCCTCACAGAGAACTATCAATCAAAGAACATACAGCGGCTGGACCTAGGCCCCTACACATTTGGAGCAAATGTGCATCTTGGTCTTCATATGGGACCCTAACAAGTAGAATGGAGGATGTTGTTGACTCTGTTTCCTGCCATTGGATGCCCTTCCCCTACCTGGACTGCCAGATTGAGTCATAGTGGGAGAGAAGGTGGTAGTCTTGCTGGGACTAGATACCCCATGGTAGGCTGGTACCCACGGGGTCAGCTTCCCCTATTCTGAGGAGATGGGGAGGGAGTAATATGAGAGGAATTTGTGAGGGTGGGAATAGGAGGAGGCTGTATTCAGGGATGTAAAGTGAACAAATAAATTAATGAAAAAGAAAAAATAGATTTTTACACTTGTGTGTATGTATGTGTTTGCTCAGAAGACAATTTGAGGGAGTTGCTTCTCTCCTTCAGGTGTGTTCCACAAATTGAACATCAGGTTTGGTGATAAACATCTTTATATATTGAGCCATCTTGCTGGTAAGAGTTTGAAAAATGATAGACTGGGTTAGGCTGTTTTTTTTGTTTGTTTGTTTTTTTGTTTGTTTTTTACATTTTTGTTTGTTTGTTTGTTTGTTTTACTAGATCTCAGATCCAGAGAAATAAACCATTTGTGGACCTTGGGCACAAGCTCCACAGCCAGTCCCACAACACCCAGAGGAAGCTACTACACTCCCAGGATCTCTAACAAGCCCAGGATCACAGGATCCCAGAATCACAGGATCACAGAGACAGCTTGATTCTGAGGAG
>NW_022196912.1:131637441-131643547 GCF_008632895.1 Mastomys coucha | reverse complement strand
AAGGCAGGCCTATCAGAATTACACCAGACTTCTCACCAGAGACTATAAAAGCTAGAAGATCCTAGGCAGATATTATACAGACCCTAAGAGAACACAAATGCCAGCCTAGGCTATTATACCCAGTAAAACTCTCAATTACCATAGATGGAGAGAACAAGATATTCCATCACAAAATGAAATTTATACAATATCTTTCCACAAATCCAGCCCTACAAAGGATAATAGATGGAAAACATCAACATAAGGAGCAAAACTACACCCTAGAAGAAGCAAGAAAGTAATCTTTCAATACCATACAAACCTACTTCCACCTTTTACAACAAAAACCAACAGGAAGTAACAATTACTTTTTCCTAACATCTTAATATGAAAATTAATATTACCAATGTATCCTAATAGAATGAAATCCAAAAATATGAGGAATTAGAAATTTGTTGATTGTCATCTGATGGTCTCTCTAATTTGGAAATGGAGGAGTAGGTTCAATATTGTACAATCCATATACACTTTCAGCTTGTTTGTTCATGACAGTGCCTTGCTGTGTACAACACAATGATCTTGAAATCTTGCTTCTCTTATCTCAGCCTCTCTATTAGTAGTATTGTTTATTTCATGTTTTTACAATATACTATGGTTTTCAGAACAGCTTACATATTTCAAAAGTATTTATATACACAAAAGAAATGTAGAAAATTAAATTGTGAGGGTGCTTTTAAGAGAACAACAAAGAGTGAGACTGAATGCTTTGCTTGACGTTTGTAACTCTTGTATCAGTTTTGAAGAAGAGGACTTTATAAGTTACTCTTTCTCTGAGATGAATGCTTTTCCAAATTATCACAGCCAATGAACCAGATTCTTACTCTCACCTAATGTCTGTGCCACCCTCCAAGCAGAACCATTGTTCATTGAGACAGTGGGTGAATGACTTTAAGGATAGACCATTTTAATACACACATCATTTCTTAAATGAATGTAACCTGTTCTGTGTAGGCTGAGAATAAAGTCACTTACTCAAGTCAAATAGCTTTGACCATAGCAGGAAGTCTGTATCCAAAAATCGAGCCTACAATTCATTCCTTGGGGCAGCAGAACTGTCAACTCTTAGCTTAGCTACGATGAAGGTAAAATCCTTTGGTGATATGAGGATCATTGAAGTACAGCCTTATTACAATGAAATTCAATGTCTAAAAATTGTTCTTATTTTGGGCTTGTACCACAGTAAGAACCAAGATTTTAAGCTCTACTAAATACAAAACAAACAAAGAAACAATAAGACTTTATATACTTATGTTCATTTAAGAAAATACTAGTAGTGATGTATTATTTTGAAATATACAGTTAATATGTTTTGAGTTATTTAAAATTTATATTGAGAAAAACATATGTATTTTCAGTATTGCTATAGACAAGCATCTACATAGACTGTTAAAATCATGTTTTATATCAAACAACTTTTATAATACTCACTTTTATTGTTATAATATTTTACAAATTTTAAAGAATATGAGAAAAAATATATTGTAGGTATTGAAGGGGGTTCTCTGGGAGGAGTTGGTTTACAAAAGGGAAACAAGAATGTGATTTAATTCTATTTACTTAAAATATGTTTTTAAAAGTTAACAAATTCAAATAAATTGAAATCATGTAACTTTTCTCATCATAACGCAATAAAACTTAAAAAAATAAGTAATAAAAGACATAATTATCTTCAAAAAAAAGAATCAACTGCCAAGTTTGGAATTTCTATTTCTATATTCCCAACTTTCATAGTAAATTTCATAGAAAATGTCATAGTAAATTTTTTAATCTTGATCCTCTGTATTTCTAAATAGCCAAATAAACCCATTTTATTATCAGATGGAAACTCCAAGAATGACTTTGCCTAAATTCCACCACCAGGCAATATCACCTCTCCATCTTTAAAGAACAATGGCTTTTTTGGTCAATTCAGTTTCTTTAGAACTGGGTCCTGTAACTCTGTATATACTCTTGTTAGGCCCACACTCCTCTGGACATGACCCTGTGTCTTTCTCTTTTTCACTAGAAAATCCACTGCTGCTTGCTTCCTGGCATGTGTGATTTTAGTAAATGACTATGTTGGTCTGAGTCCTCCTGAGAAACAGATTCTGTCTCATCCTTTTCCTGGAAATCACATGATATTCTGGGTTCTTTCATTCAAATCCTGAATTCTGTCCAACTTGGTTTTCTGGGTAATGAGTGAGTAAGAATCAGAGAGAGAGAGAGAGAGAGAGAGAGAGAGAGAGAGAGAGAGAGAGAGAGAGAGAGAGAGAGAGCCTGAGATATCCCATGATCTGGGTCCTCAAGCTAGAGAGACAATGGTATCAGGTAAGTATGATTCCACCCTTAACTGGGAAGGGCAATCTGCTTTACTGAGAATTTCAACAGTTTTGACTCATCTTTTAAAATGCTCAAAAGCATACCCTGAAATCATGTTTAAACAAATATTTAGGTCTTCCACAACCTAGTCAAGGTCACACATTAAAATTAACCCTTGAACTAGCATGCTCTTCCTTAGACCTCTCAGATATCTACACAACCCTTTCAAGATATGAAGACAAGTTCCTTCCCAGCTTGGAGAAAGAAATCCCTATTGATATAAGCAGTCACCAAAGTGTGAAGGGGTTCTGAACAGGGAGTGAAAAACAGTTCTTGTTGATTGTTTATGGAAGAAGCTACCATCTTCATTCAAACTTCTATCTTTACCTCCAAATAAATCCCGAGAGACCTAAATGCTTCTGATAAACATCTATGATCTGATTTGGGAGCTACTGGTATCAAGGTAGCTATGCGGCAGTTATCCTTTCATTGAATAACTACTTGGTGCCAGTCATCCCACATACCTGTTTCAGTTACCCCTGCCTTCCCATATAATTGGTCTCACAACCCTATTGGATACATGAGAGAATCAGGGCATGCACTTAGCTGCCCTCATGCAAGTGACAGACTGTGACCTGTCCAGTGTCAAAGCCCGTCTGTTAGTACTGCCTTCTCAGGCCAACTAGAGACAAATCCAACAAGTAAGCATGCTTGAGCTATCCTGGATTCCATGGGCCATGGTGATGAATCATATTAGACCCAGAGGAGAGCTCTGAACCTGAGTCATGATCGGAGGTCTTTGACAGGATCTTGGTGTCTTTCTCACCTGACTAACCAGCTTACACATAACAGGCAGTCAAAGATTATGACTTGAGTTGCTGGTTGATGGATTGAGGGCAAGTACAGGCTTTGTGTGATGATATCAACTCCTCTGATTCTGTTAGCAGGTCAAATTAAACAAGGTTTCCCTGTGTTACCTCCTTTCTGGAAATCCCCTGATATTCAGGGTCCTTACATTCTAGTTCAGGCATGGCTTTGGCCATTCCCTGAATTTTACCCAACTTGGTTTCCTCCTTTTAAAAAGAAAAGATGGAACTAGATGGGTCTCATTTCCCATAAATGCTGTCTAGGTAACTAATGTAGTGAGACTCTGAGAACTGATACAAGAGTTTCCTCAGATACATAGTAATTGTAAAGAAGAAGACAGCCAGTCTTTTATTCTAGAAAGGAGCTTTTATCATTAATACAGTTGGAACTAGACTGGCATGCTGTCAGTAGGAGGCTATTTTTATTATTATTTTATTTTAAGATGGAGTCTTACTTATTCCAGGCTGGTCTTAAATTCCCTACTTATCTGAGTACTCTGCCTCTGAACTTTAGCTTCTCCTGTCTCTACCACACTTAAGATTCATGTGGTCCTGACAATTGAACCCAGGTCTTTGTGTTTGGTAGGCAAGCATTCGACTAATTGAAGACTTTTAAAGGAAGAAGTTGTTATATTTGAGCCAGAAGCAGAAGGGACAGGCAGAAGAGCTTAAGCTTAAGCTTTGCTATCAGGGTAGGCAAAAGGGAGTCTTAGCCTGTTAGACTCAAGAATATTGAACTTAGAATGATTGATTTGGGAAGGGGGACACATCCTTGAAAATTAGTTTAAGATCTCAGTGTTGGAATAATTTTACCCCATGCTCAAAACAATGAACTTTTATAACACAACTGACTACACACCATCAAGAAGTATCTTTAATTTTCCCAGTATTTGGCACTGTGCGCTTGCTCATTAGTGAGTTACTAGTATGTGTCTTGGTAAAGATAATAGCATAGACACACTGAAAAAGAGAGAAGTGCTCACACAGGTACATGGGAAGCATCACCTGGTAGAGAGAGAGAGAGAGAGAGAGAGAGAGAGAAAACAGGGCCTGTATGTGAGGTGACAACTACAATTCGTCTTCTAGCACTTTAAACCTGTCAGGATACATATTGATTTATGTTTTTTTCATCTGATTTAAGGTCTCTAAAGTACAATGACCAGGCATACTATGATGACATGCAAGATAAAATTGGAGATGGCACCTGAGGATTCTGCACACATTTGGAGCAAACATAATTTCCAAAGATCTTAAGAAACTTTAAGATTTTTTTCCAGTTGCCTGACACTTTACCAAGCCTGGAGTTTGTGTGGCATATTGTCACTCAGAACTCCAGAAAGTTAGACTTTCTAGACTCATGCCCACATTGGATGAATGAGGGAGATGAGAGGCTAGTCTTTCTCTGAAGGCTTCAGTGGCCTTCTCTGAAGGCTTTGAGCCCTGACTTAACAGGGCACTAAGAGGGGTTGGATGGATATGCTATGTAGCATTTTGAGTGTGCAAAGCTTCTACTCAAAGAAACAGATCAGAAGAGCATTCTACATGCCTCACTGGTGGGTTGACTTAGCTGGTTACAGCTATCATTTCTGGTTTCCTTCACTAGAAACCGGACATGTCTTTGGTTTTATCCTGGACAGAGGCTAGAAATACCAGAACTATTTGGGATCTGGTTCTTGGTATGGTTTCTGATTGTCTGTCTTCTCCTTTTATATAGCTATACGTGAAACTGTCACCAAAACTCCAGGCTCAAGTGGGATGGAGAGGCATATGGGCATCTTCTCAGTGGTCCAACTGACCTGGCCAGTACAAAATTTGTCAACCCAGAAAAGCCTTATCTAACTTTTGTCAACAAGTGTCTGTTGCAACCTTTTTCTTGGGACCTGATTTTCCATGCTGGAGCTCTGTTAGCTTCCTGTCTATTAAACGGCCACATTCTGCTGTGAATTCCAGAGTCACAGTATATAGGTTATAGGACCATAATCATACTAGTAAAATTCTGCTAGAAATTTCTACTGGCTGTTATAAACTTTTTTTTCCTCAAATTTTGCATCTTTATCATGCATCTTTCTTCCATTTAAAAACAAAGAATGTGAAGTGTAGCTGATGTGAGTGTAGTAAACTTTGCATAGGCCTGGGGTCAGTAAATATCAAGATGCTTCTTCACACTAACTGGCAAAAGCTGAAAACATAAACTATGTAAACAAAAGAGAACTCCATGGAGAGTCGGGTACATACTCCAAAGAGTGTTAATTTGCATAATAAATAGTTCAATATTCAGGAGATTATAAAATAGCAATTACTGCTGAGTTGCTATATTTGGGCATCTAACAAAAAAGGACATTCAAAATGCAAGTTTAGCCTTTACAAAGAACTTCTAAATTTTTTATTTTGAAACAGGATTTTGTTTATTTTTCAAAAGGCCTTTAAGTACTTGGCACACTTCTTTAGAAGAGAAGCAGGAATATCTTTGCCAAACACATACAGAAAAAATAGACTTTGGTTATAAAAAGATGAGCCATTAATGTCTTTTCATCTGTATTGTTGTTTACTAAGTACCTGCTGCAGAGCGTTTTCCCTGTGTGAGGAGCAGGGGAAGGCTAGTAGGGAGATGGGAGTCAGCCTATGGCAGTACAAGGGGTGAACTTAGGGGGTAGAAATAGGAGTCATTACATTCCAGCCTCCTTTTGCTAATGGAAAGGTAGATTCCTCTAAAACATCATTGTTCTCAGAATGATGCAAGTGCTCTCTCTCTGCCTCTGCATGGTGTCTGGTCACAAGGGTTTAGCATCAGAAAAGAAACATAGCTCTTTTAAGTTTACAGTGTAGTTTTGCAGTATTAACTGTCTTTATGTAGGATTTCTTGGCTTTTCAGTAACACTGAATGTGTGTGTGTGTGTGTGTGT
>NW_022196912.1:131626501-131637368 GCF_008632895.1 Mastomys coucha | reverse complement strand
GGCCTCGAACTCAGAAATCCACCTGCCTCTGCCTCCCAAGTGCTGGGATTAAAGGTGTGCACCACCAACGCCCGGCTACTCAAAACTTTTTTTTAGCTTCCTGTTTTGACAACAGTGTGATGACATCAATGAGCAGTTCCTGTTTCTAAAAGACCCCTATTAAAAAAGAAACTCTTGGACTTGGAATAGAAGTGCCTTGGTTTGTAGGAGATGTAGTTTATCTAACAGTGAAACCTCAAAGAATGGGAAATAAGGAGACCATGAGAGCTAAAGCATGGTGAGTACCTTTGACATGCTAGGAGTGACACTGAAGAGTAAGGCTCTCTGGTACACAGTGCTGGGATCATATACCTAAAGGTTGTAGACATCACAATAGTCAGTCTTTGTAATTGCTAGACTACCATGCAGAAGGGTGATTTGTCTATTAGCATGGGAAATAATTCTGGTGTAATTAAAACTGTATAATTATTAATCCATTTCATTAAAGAACGCATTTGTCCACTTAATTTTAACCAAGTATTTTAAATTTTGATACAATTTTATTATATTGTGGCCTACTAATTTGTTTTAATTATGTTTAATTCATTTTGTATTTATTTTATTTATGTGTGTGCTTGTGTGTTGAGGGAATTCTACATGATATGCATTTTTGTTCCAAGGATCAAACTTAGGTTGCTGGGCTTGGTGGCAGATGTTATTTGCCTAACTATTCCTGTAACGCCTACTGACATTTCTAATAAAAATTGCTTGGTACAATGTTTTTTGGTCCTCAGGGCATTGTGATGACAGAAAATTTTAAGTTAACATTTTAAATTATATTCTTTTTGTTATATAACAGAGAAGTATCAATAAAACATACTAAAATATCAACCATTTATATTAGGATAAAAATGGCATGGGAAAGGGTTGTGGAGCATCACTTCAACCAGGGAAAACCCAAGTCTTGCAACTGTTTAATAAATAACTGTGAGTAAAATCCCTGTGGCATTTATGTTCCATTGACTTTCAGAGAAAACGGTGATATAAAGTTGTACTTTGAAATGTCAATATTACATTCTTTACAGCTATTTTCACTTATGATTAATTTAAGGTGTCATCCTGAAATACATGACATGGCATATAGTTTTTCAGAGTTATGAGCTCTCTGCCCTATTTTCTTTTATGGGTGACTTCAAAGCAAACACTTCTGAGACTTAAAAGTTTAAGCTTAAAGCTGTGTATGGTGGTGCAGACCTTGATTTCAGCACTCTGGAGGCAGAGGTAGGCAGAGCTTTGAGTTCAAGGCCAGCCTAGTCTACTTGTGAGATCTAGAGCAGCCAGGGCTATAAAGAGAAACCCTGTTTTGGGGTAAAAAAGTTTTTAGTTTATTTTCTTTGTATTAAAAAACAACAAGAAAAAAACAAAAACAAAAACCAAAAAAACAACCTTCACATTTTGGTCCAGCACAAGGCAGAATAAAGGTCAACACAGTCTTAATTCACTGGTTTCTGCTTCTGACCTTTGTGGTTTTTCTTTGTTAGCTTATTTCTATCCTATCAGCACTTAAGGTAATAACAGTGTGTGGCCAAGACAGCACTTTCTGAGTATTTATTAAGTATGTTTGAAAAATTGCCTTAAATATTCATCCCCATCCTAGCTTGAAAAATGTTTTTGTCTACATCCAACTTAGCTGCATGGGAGCTCAGCTCATTCATGATGCATTTCTTTTAGATATTTATGAATGATACACAGTTTCATGTACTGGGCAAACTGGTATGTCTAGTCCTGCAACCCTGTCCCTTGGCTTCCTCTTGGTGACTAGATGTCCTCCTTTTATTTGTTACTGAGCTGAGAGCATTTCCTCCATTGTTACAGGGGAGAAGTTAAAGTTCGTACTGGTGTGTGACTGATGGGTTCTGTAACCATCTCTTTACATTTCTTTACAGAGATGCCTCTGAAGAATCATCAAGAAGTAACTACAGTTACTCCATAAAGGACATAATGAACATTTGATCTTTGAGTCCCTTTCAAGCCTTCATCATTCTATATCTTATTCCATATCCTGTTTATAAATTTTCCCATTTTGCCCCCTTAAAATTAACACAATTACTGAATTGATGAAAATAAAATTAAAAAACAAAGCTGTGAAACTGTAAACATTGCTCAGAAGCCTGCCCTAACCTCATTAGAACAATAGTTTTGTTTTGTTGCAAAAAAAGAAAGTCTAGGAAGGTGTCACAAACCTCTTTGGGGATGCCTTCAATTATTAAGATAATCAAACATTAGATTACTATTCAATGAAATAGGTGTTATTAGAGATGGTAATGAACTTGGACTTCCCCTTATTCAGAAGCTCTTGGCTTACAAATGCAGGGATGATACAGAAATACAATGTAAAAGGACATGAGATAGGATAAGATGGTTAGATATTGAAGTCATATACTCAACTAGCCCAGATAACAAGCTAGTCTTCCTCTGCCAAACACCATAAAGTAAGGTTTGAGTCAGCATGGCACTGAAACAGAGTTAGGAGCAGACCTGGTGTCTGGCTGGTTGACCTTAAAACGCTAAAATAGGATTGGAAGATGGCTCTGTCTGTAAAGTGTTGCTAATGCCAGCATGAGAACACACACTTGATACCTAGTATCCTCATTAGGTGAGGTTGTGAGTACCTCTTAATTCTAGCACTGCAGAGGCACAAGAAGGAGGTTTTCCTGGAGCTTGCTGGCCAACTGGTATACTTGAATAGGTGAGTTCCATGGTCAGTGGAAGACCCTGTCTCATAATATAATAGAGTGAAAATGATAGAGGAAGACAACTAATGTTCACCTGTACTGGCTGGTTTTGTGTGTCAACTTGACTCAGGCTGGAGTTATCACTGAGAATGGAGCTTCAGTTGAGGAAATGCCCCCATGAGATCCAACTGTGGGGCAGTTTCTCGGTTGGTGATGGATCAAGGAGGGAGGGCCCATTGTGGGTGGTGTCATCCTTGGATGGGTATTCTTGGGTTCTATAAGACAGCAAACTAAGCAAGACAGGGGAAGCAAGTCAGTAAGAAACATCCCTTCATGGCCTCTGCATCAGCTCCTGCTTCCTGACCTGCTTGAGTTCCAGTCTTGACTTCCTTTGGGGATGAACAGCAATTGGAAGTGTAAGCTGAATAAACCCTTTCCTCCCCAACTTGCTTCTTGGTCATGATGTTTTTGCAGGAATAGAAACCCTGACTAAGACTCTGGCCTCCATACACACACACACACACACACACACACACACAAATTGGAAATAAGTGTGTGTTGGTTAGTGAACAACCACTGATTCTGCACTACGGCTACCACCCCATTTCTTTGTCTAAGCTATGTTTTCATCTCCTGAAACACTTCAATGCCTATAGCATCTGGGAGCTAGCCACTCGACCACTGGCAGGGATGTGGACCACCAGAGTCCTACTCTGATTCTTTGAGCAATGTCTTTTCTAACTGGTCCATACCTAGTCCACAAGCTCCTAAGCATTTTAGCATATGTTCTGCTGAAGTGAACACATGCTAAGCATTTTAAATATAGGTCCCTGGATGTAAACTTGAACTTAAGTTTGTGCCCCTTGCCTTTTCTTTTCTTTGTAGAACTGTTGGACCCAATTTTTCCCAGTTGGAGAAAGGAATAAAGCCAGTATTGATAGCATGCATTTCACTTATGCACATTTTCATGCATTTACTCCTTGTTGCTTGGTTCTGTTCTGTGATGGTGGTGTCACTGCTGTCCTACACCATAATTTCCTGGTGCACTTCACTGCTCCTTCATCTCACAAGAAACTGTAAGGGTCAGTGATCTCCGGCACCACCACTTCCATTTCCTCATTACAAAAATTGACCTTCTTTCTGCTGTTTGAAAGGGCTCAGGCCACTGCCATTCAGATTTCAGGACTGTTGAACAGTAATAACAGTATAGAAGGACCAGGCAAGCACGCTACAGCCTGGCATTGTGCTTCCTCCTGGAATCCATTTTGGATTTCTTAGTCCAGACAGCAGGCGCTGTTATAGCCAAGGCCTAGCATTATATTTTACAGTAATTCCCTCCTTGTCATTAAATCATTTAGCTGCATTAAAACATTGTGTGCTGCTTTGTGAATGTTTGCCAAGGTTCTTGCACTTTCTAGGCAATTTCATGTTCATAACTCACATCATTCAACTCAGTATGTGCAGCTAACATCACAAAAAAAACAAAACCAAAACCAAAAGCAGACCAGGTAGGAGCTCCTGTTAAACCATGGACTGCCTCCTCATTGTCTGTGCATGGGGTAAGCATGGAGCACAAACTCAGCTCAGACATGATAAAGTAAAAGTGCTCATGGAATAGAAATATGGACACTCTTGCTCTCCTGGGGGCTTCATTTGCTTGTCTTCTCACTTCCCACAAACTAGATTTCCACCAGTTACCAGATTCTGTGTGTCTAGCTGTTCCTGGGGTAAAAAAAAAAAATTTAAATCAAAAGTAGAAGATTTGAATATAATATCACTATTATCTATTAAAATAGCTTCTACAAGTGAGGCAAAATGTTTTATCTTTGTAATACCAATAAAATGTATAACAAAATCTAGAGTTATAACTTAAGATGTATTATTCTATTTAATTTGAAGATAATTTATTAGCTACTTTAAAAGTAATATTTTTGGGCTGGAGAGATGGCTCAGCAGTTAAGAGCACTGACTGCTCTTCCAGAGGTTATGAGTTCAATTCCCAGCAACCACATGGTGGCTCACAACCATCTGTAATGGGGTCGGATGCACTCTCCTGGTGTGTCTCAAGACAGCTACAGTGTACTCGTATAAATAAAGATAAATATGAAAAAAAAAGTAATATTTTTATCCCATCAGATAAATGGCAGAAGTATATGCTTAATGATGTCTTTGATATATACATATATGTATATATACATATATATACACACACACACTATATATATATATATATACACTATATATATATAGTGTGTGTATGTGTGTATAGTGTACGTGTGGGTGTAGATGTATATATATATATATATGTATATATATATATATATATATATATATATATATATAGTGTGTGTGTGTGTGTGTGTGTGTGTGTGTGTGTGTGAAAGTCATGAACTACAAGCTCAGGGAAGCTTTGCTTTCATTTCTATAAGAAGTATTTATTGCTGTTATATATCATAATAGGTACAGAGGGGCAGAAAACAGGCTTCCTGCCCTTAAAGAATTTATAAATGATGTTGTATTTTATAGTATGTTACATAAAGTGTCATATTTATAATATATTTTGTGGTAATATGTAATTATAGGATTTAATTTAGAATAACTGTTTCTGTCATAGAAAACTGTATGTTCAAAAGCTAATGTTGGCTCTGGTACTAAATAAAACATAAGTTGAAGAAACAGTAGTTTTGAAAAAATTCTAATTTTCTCTAACTTTTTGAGTCTTCAATTGAAGGCTTAAAAATAATTTCTCATGGGCAATGGCTATTTCTCTGTCATTGTTCTTTCAACTGTATGGGGTGGGGTGAGGTGTGTGTATATGTGTATGAAGTGGTATGAATGTGTGTGTGTGTGTGTGTTCATGCACATGTGTATGTATGCATGTCTGAGTGGGTATGGGTGTCAGTTCAAATGTATGTGTGGGTGTGGATTGTATTTTAGACTGGGGTCTCACTGTGTATCCCTGACTATCCTGAAACTCACAGAGATCCATCTCCATCTGCTTTCTAGTTGCTGGGGTTACAGCTACAGGCCGGTACTCCCAGCCTACATATGTAGCTAATTTCAGTTCAAATTCTTTTTTATTATAAAACAACAACAACAACACAGGTTGTTTTTTTGTTGTTGTTGCTGTTTTTATTTTTCTTTTTTGTGAAACAAAACTAAAGTTTTCAATTTACCACATAAAAATGTTAGAAATTCAAAACATAGTCATTGCCTAAATGTACCATGTCAATATGCTGCTTCTTTTTTCTTTAAACTTAAAATCTGTTTTTAATCTTTTATTTTTTTTATTTTTATACTCCATATTTTATTCCCCCATCCACCCTCTGACTGTTCTACATCCCATACCTCCTCAATATACTGCTTCTTTTTAATTTTAAAAATCTTTAGTGATTGCTAATTCAATTTACTAGCAGCATCCACTGTAATGATTTGATGGCAAGTATGTTGTTCTTATCTCTAGCTAAGAACTCTGTTTTGATTTCATGTGAGGCTCCAGTTTTGGCAATGCTGGGCACTGTCAACGTCTCATGTTTGAAGTAGTTCTTTTAGAGTTACGAATATAATAATTTTTCACAGTAGAAAATAATTAATTATGCTATCTGAGGAGAGAAACATGGAGCAAGCCACTGAAACACCAGCCTAGGAAGAGATAAACAGGCCCACTAATACAACATGAGCCTTTCTCATTACAATACAGGAGAAGAACCCTGAACTTCCATGCACAGGAAAGCAGCTCTCTTCACTAAGAAAAGAAATCCTGCACAGCTCCACAGCCAGATGCTGAGCTTGGCCTCACCTCAGCAGACATCTGAAAACACCTTGTGCTGAAGTTGTAACCACATGGATTTTTACCAGTTGATATGTGTTGGATTTTCTGACAAAATCTCTCTAACTGAGGGAACATGAAGCAGTTTCCTTCTCACATACATACTCACCTTAGTCGAAATGACCAGTATACAGGCCTATCAGAAGCCACTGCCCTCTGGGTGCTGGGAGCTGTGAAGGATTCTCCTTGGATCGTGTTCCCCAACAGAGAGATTTTTCTTAGGGAGAAGAGAGCTGCCTACTTTCAGATGAAGGCTAGTTTCACTCAATCTGAATATATTCAGTGTCCCATTCCCTTTAAATTAAAGCCTCCCATCACCACATACTTGAATTAGTCTCTTAAGTTTATTTTAAATTTAGCATGATTCTCCATTATGTCCAGAATAACTTGAAGGGAAAGTAAAATTCCCTGAAGGAAAAAAAAATGTGGGCATAACTGCATTAAAGTAAAGGCACTTTTAAAGATGAAAAGGCGGTTGGCAATGCCACTTAGTGGGTAAAGGCACTTATAGCCACAGTTGATGACATGAGTTTCATCCCAGGACCCAGCTGGTGGGAAGAGAGAGCCAACTTGCCCAAACTGACCTCTGACCTCCATGTGCATACCCCCTTCGAATCCCCAATAAAAGACCAAACGTAAAAGAAGACTGAAAAGGCAGATTGCAGCCTCCCATGCTTGCTCACAGGTATATCTGGAGACTCAGAGTATAAGAAAAACATACATACACGAGGAAATGGAGGCATCAGCTGTCTCTGTTAACTCTTTGGGGCCAGTAGAAAACATTAGACTTATCTCCTCCTGTGCATTCCAGAGTCAGAGCAAATTATCAAATACTTTGTATACTCATTGTATACAAAACAAGTATACCCTTGTCTTTGTTGTTACCTCATTTGGTTTCTAAGGATTTAGTCATACCATTGCTTAAAAGCTAAGTGGTTTCCCATTCCTCCAGGATAATGCTCAGATTCTTCACTATTCTTACCCAATAACTAACTTAAGTTCATATCTCAGTGTCTTTGTGCTTAACATCAATTGCCCTTACCTAAGCTCTACATTGCTTGACCTGATCCAATGCTGTACCACTAATGAGCTCCAGGTCTTTGAATGTGCTAACACTCATACCCATGCTAACCTTGTACCGAACACTGTCACTAATATCCATCCTTGTTTCCCCTACTTGCCCCCACTCATCCTTCAGGTCTCACTGTGAAGGGAATCTTAGGGCATTCTCCATTTGGCACCTACCCCTCAAGATTGAGGTCCCAGGATGAGTTTGTCCAGTCCTATGCCAGTGACTTCTAAATCTCTGTTCTGAACTCTCCTTGAAATACAGCCATGTGGATCTAATCACTGACATCTCTGCATGGGAACACAAAATGAGCACTGCACCAATAGAGCACAGATTCAAGAATAACCCTGCTTCAAGTCTTAGTTCCCCTGTCTCCGACAAATATTCCAAACCCACTACCTTTTCCCAGTCTGTATTGTTTAGAACATGTCAGCCTTATAATTGGGAACCTTCCTTCATTCTTGCTACATGCAGCAAATAGTGCAAAAAATATTTAAAATCTAAACTATATAACGTCTCCTCTTGCTTAGGATATCTCTCTTTCAATGCCTCCACACCCACTGACCTTACTTCTCTGTTGTTGACTGTAAATGCATCTTGTACCTTCTAGGACTAACTTCACCTGCATGTGACAGAAAGCCCCAAGTAAAGATATATCCATTGTTTATTTTACTCTCATATAACACAAATACAGGTCTAAATAGTCAAAGGACAGAATATACACAAGATGGGGGCTCCATGTTGTTTTTAACTATGATACTATCACCTAGACATGGCCCGTACCATGTGATCCTCAATGTCACCTGTGTCTCCAACCATTACAGTCACATTCTACCCAGAAAGAAGGTCACAGGCATTTTTCTACCCTTTAAGGGTATGAATGTTTTATTCTATTGGCTAACCCCATCAATGTAGCACATAACCCGGCAAACTGTCTAATGATTCCTTTTTTACTGTTCACCAGTATTTTATGTATAGGCACACTACAGACTATTTAACCCTCCATTGAAGATGTTAGGTTGTTTCTATTACAAATCAAAGTGCTACACATTCTGGTATGGGTTTTAGTGGTGACATAACGTTTTCATTTTTCTAGGGGAAATGCTCAGCAAGCCCATTGCTGGCTATAATAAATCTTTGCTAATGTTGTAAAGGCTGCTTGATCTATTGTTTTACAAGGCAGTGATTTGTAGGTGACCAAGTTCCTCTTATCTGCTCAAGCTCTCCTAGGAACCCTTGGCGTTTTTGTTCATTTGTTTTTGTTTTGTTTTGTTTTGTTTCATTTTTAACCTGAGTCTTCTCACATATGCACAGTAATGTCTCATTGTGGTTTTGTTTCTCCATCCCAACTAATGGCACCAAGTATCCTTCTGTGTAGTGTTGTCCCCTGGCCATCTCTGTTTTTGTGAAATGCCACCTCATGTCTCTGGTTTATTTTCTGGCTCTCTTCTTTAATAATAAGCACTGGCCACAATGACCCCAAAAGTCCATGGACAGGATTAGAGGAGCTGATATTTTCTATAGAAGGATTTTCTTAATCCCTGGAGAGGTTTCCTGGCATGGAACATACATTCTTAAATGATTCTTAAACAGAATCATTGAGGTTTAAGGATAGGAAGAGGGATGTAGGCTAAATAAAGAACAAGCAGGTTATTCTCTTTTGTGGAAGCTGAAGTATCAAGTGAGGAAGTGTACTGGTTGGTCTTCATCAACTTGAAGGTTGGGGTGGTAGGCAGGTGGGCATGAGTTGTATAAGAAAGCAAACTGAGCTTACCATAGAAAGCAAGCCAGTAAGCAGAATTCCTCCATAGACTCTGAGTCAGTTCCTGCCTGGTGTTCCTGCCCTACCTTTCCTTGATATAGTGGGAAATGTAAGCCAAATAAACACTTTCTTTCCAAAGTTGCTTCTGGTCAGAACGTTCTACCACAGCAACTGATGAGTATACATAAACTGAAATAAAAAACATCTAAATGGAAAACTGTTACTTTGTCCCAATAGTAAACAATTGTTACTTGTATAGTTTCACTCTGGGGTGTTGGGGGGTAGGGGAGGCGAGGGATGACCATGGCTAAGTCTAGAAAGCTCTGAAAGCAAGCATTTTTTAGGGCCCAGTCCTATAGCCTTTTTCAAGGAAGAAAAAGTATTCCTTTTCCTTCCACAAGGTAACAAATTAGCATTGATTATGCCACAGCTGTATTCAAATACCTGTTTCTGTTCTGAGGCCAGGACACACTGAAAGAAATTTATTCAGTTCGTTGTTTTTAAGGATATAACCTTACAAAGTCATTATTTATTTACTCGGGAACCTTCTCACCTTGATTTATCACTCCATGCTACTTTTAAAATCTGGAAAGAGAACAATTGTTTTTCACAATTTTGCCTTTTGAAAGTGAATTTCCACTTAAACGCATTATTCCCTATCTTTCTAACTGGAAAGTTATTCTGTGAAACTTGCCACAGAATAAAATCTCCCTTCATGATTTGGAGCAGCTCAGAGCAGATCAAAATATCAACACACTGAGATGCACAGAACTGTCCCCTTTATTCAAAACTCTGGACTGGTTATAGTGGTACTGGCCTTTAATCCCAGTACTTAGGAAGCAGAAGCAGGTGGATTTCTGAGCTCAAGGCCAGCCTAGTCTACAAAGTGAGTTCCTGGACAGCCAGGGCTACAAAGAAAAACCCTGTTTCAAAACCCAACAAAAACATAACAAAACAAAAACAAAAAATCAAACCACATCAACCAACCAGACAAACAAAAGAACTCATGTGTAAGGGTTTCAGCACTTGGGGTGGTTGCAGGGGATAGATAAGGAAGGGGACACAGCTCTGCCCACTGAGTGAGTCTTGGCTTTCCATCTCCTCTTCAGAAAGGCAACAATGCAGATTTTGCAAGGGTTGCCAACCAACCAGGGCTCCAAGTTTCTCAAAGAAATAGCCTGATTAGAAAATCCTTGTGTTTCCTCCTTGCCGCTCTTACCACACCTGCACCTCTCATTTCCTCCAAGGTACAGAGGCAAAACTGCATCTTTCAACCCCGGCTCTTTTATCTGATGTAGTGGATGACAGGTAATCTAGCTGAAAGTTCCGACAATTGCACCACCAGAAAAACACTGGCTGATGAAATCCAAGCAGTTATCAGACTAACCATCACCTGTCAAGCCTCTTGCTTCAATTTAAGGGCGCATCAATTTTCTGAAGAGGAAATCAAGGGCAAAGAATAAAAGCGCTTCAGATAAACACTGACAAAGGTC
>NW_022196912.1:131593879-131626491 GCF_008632895.1 Mastomys coucha | reverse complement strand
ATGACGGGATGTACTATCATAGGTTGCTCCGTGAGGTTTTATCAACTGTCCTGATACATCCCAGATAGCTCAGAATTCTTTGGCCATTGATGAAGTGCTATACAGCTCTCACAGAAGGGCAGAAGATTCCCAACTGAAATTACTTTCACTAAATACCGCCAAGATATTGAAGGCAGAGAGCAGGTGGAGATGGGACAGTGACAGCAGTGTCTAACAATGAACCTCTCAGTTCTCTGGGCTGGCAGACAAGACTGATTAGAGTAAGAACATGAAATAATGTTTTCTTAAAGCCAGGGAGCATGTTGTATAAAGTGTCAGGTACAGAGTCTGTGTGTTCTTTGTGGTGAATTGAGAACCTGGTGCTGCCGACTGTACCACAGTGTGGCCTTTCACAGCTACCAGGCCAAAGTGCACACATGCAAATTCTGGTGAGGAAAGAGGAGGAGGAGGGATGTGTGTGTGTGTGTGTGTGTGTGTGTGTGTGTGTGTGTGTGTGTGTGAATGAAATAGTGGGTGGATGGAGAAAAGAACTTCCAGGTTGGACTTTTACAGAAAGAGCTGTTGACTCTGGGACTAAAAAAAAACCATAGGATTGGAGTGTTGATGTTTTGCTATAGTTTTTCTGTGGTTGTAGTGGGCAACAAACATATAGGACAGGTCCTGGTGTTTCCTTCCTAGTTTTTGAGGTATGTGGAATTGACCCTAGGGCCATGTGTATGCTAGGCATCTCTCTACTGTTACTTGTGTTTAGATAGTCTCATGACATTGCCTCATCTGGTCTAGAACCCACCTGTAAACACAGAAGGCCTAAAATTTTACAATCCTCCTGCCTCTGCCTCTTGAATAACTAGGATCATAGGCTTATATTACTAGGCTGAAATACTACTTTTGATTGATCTAATATATACAATTTGATGTGAGGCAAGCTGGAAATGCTTGCTGATGCTTGCCCACTGCTGATGTCTCTGGCAGCTCTTGGCCCACTGGAAAGTGGCAGCTGAGGCTCCTGAAGTGTCAAAAATTCATCAGTTTCTTCAAATAGTAAACCATGTGTAGAGTAGCCAGGATGGAACACACCTATTTTTATCAACATTAAAGTGGGATTGGAGATAAAGAAAAATATTCTAAGAGCTTTGCAAGTCACATGGGAATGGACTCAGTCTCCTGGCTGAGTAAAGGGAAAACAGCTATAGACCACTGAATATAACTGAACTTTTCAGCTCTCCCAGTCAGATGTATAGTCTCTCCTTTAGGTGGGGAGGAATGAAGCAACAAGGAAGAATGTGAACAATAGTTGACACATGTCTATAGTCCTGATACTTAGAAGGTAGAGACAGGAAGATGAAGAATTCAAGACTCATAGGATGTTTGCTATGTATTGGTCATCCAGCTTTAAGGGTGATGGAGAAGGTATATTAAGAAATTAATTTACTTTTGACTATAAGTCACATTCACTTAATTCACACTTATTCATATAAGTGTGTGTGTGTGTGTGTGTGTGAATGTATGTGTGTGTGTGTGTGTGTGTTAATCTATTTAATGGGAAAATTGTATTTTGGTTTCGTGGCATTTTAGGTCTTCTTCAATTTTTTTGTAGTCCTGTGTGGTCATTGTATTATTGGTAAATGATATATGACTGATGATTGATAAAATTTTAAAAAATCACATTGTGTATGAATATAAGCCACCAATGGTATTAACGGCCCTAAAGCAAAGGAAAAGTGTTAACTTTTCATGGGGCATAGGACGCAGTGGCCTCTTTTGGGTTCTTTGGTCACCCACAGGAGCTAAAAGGAGAGGTGGTGTGCTTTCTAAGGTACTTCTAGTTCTGTATAAAAGTCATCATGCAAGATATTTATTGATATAAGAAAAACCACATGCCTCAACTGATGCAGACAAAGTATTTGATAATCTTTTCATGATAAAAATATTTGATTAATTAGGAGTAAAAATAATTGTCTTCCACATAGTGATAACTACAAATGAAAACCAGATGCACAGGGGACATCTGCTCAATGAACATACCTTCATTTCTTTAGTTAGTATATATGTGTGTGTGTGTGTGTGTGTGTGTGTGTGTGTGTGTAAGAGCATTGCAGAGCTATGATCAGAAAAAGGAACTTTCTAGATAGAATTGTAAATGCAAATGTCTAGAGTGTTTCTGGCTTGTAGGAGGAACAGTAGAGAAGGTAGTAGGTGCCAGGGATGGGAGTAGTATTCAACAAGAAGAGCAAAAGAGTTCTGGCTATATCATGCAGGCCAGAGCAATTGAAAGAATACTAACATATAGGCTCTGGGATGGGGGAAGAATTTTGACCAGAGGGGAGGCATGAGCTGACATCACTTTAATAAGATTACTCAAGCTGCCAAGTATTCATTAGAAATATTGGGCCTGGATTATGTAAGACACAGAAGGTTTTGAGCAGCGAGCGCTCTTTGGTGAGTGGCACAGATACATCCTCCAGCTTCTATTCATGTTCACCAGTTTGCAGTGTCTTCTGATGTCTCTGAATAGTATCTCCCTTGTTTCTCTGCCTTTCTCTCTTCTACTCACATTTGTTGTTTGCTTACTAAGAGCCAGCAATTCCCATCTATTGTTTGAGCTTCAAAGATGAACAAGGAGCTGATAGTTCAGTGGAGTGACAGACAAATGGCAATGCTGTGATTCAGAACAAAATGCTAAATGGAAGTTGGTATGAAATGAAACCCTCTGACTGCTCCACAGCCCATACCTCTTCCTCACCCCTACCCCCACCCCACCCCATCTCCACGTGGATGTCCTTACCTTCCAACCCCACTTGACTTCTAAATTCCCTGGGGCCTCCAGACTCTTGAGGGTTAGGTGCATCATCTCTGAATGAACACAGACCAGACCTCTGAACACAGAGGGGAGGCATGAGCTGACATCATATGACACACATATGAACAGACCTCTGCTATATATGTGTTGGGGGCTTCATATCAGATGGTGTGCTGCCTGTTTGGTGATCCAGTGTTGGAGAGATCTCTGGGGTCCAGATTAATTGAGACTGCTGGTCCTCCTTCAGGGTCACCTTCTTCCTCAGCTTCTTTTAGTTTTTCTAGTTCAACAACAGGGGTCAGCTGCTTCTGTCCACTGGTTGGGTACAAATTTCTGCCTCTGACACTTTCAGTTGCTTGACAAGTCTTTCGGAGTGTGGTCATGCTAGGTCCCTTTTTGTGAGCTCTCCATAGCCTCAGTAATAGTTCAGGCCTTGGGACCTCCCCTTGAGCTGGATCCCCCTCTTTGAGCCTGTCTCTGGACCTTCTTTCCCTCAGGCTCCTCTCCATTTCCAGCCCTGTAACAGGAACGATTATGGGTCAGAGTTGTGACTGTGGGATGCTGCCCCCCCTCATTTGATGCTCTGTCTTCCTGCTGGAAGTGGGCTTTATAAGTTCCCTCTCCCTACTGTCAGGCATTTCATCTAAGGTCCCTCCCTTTGAGTCGTGAGAGTCTCTCACCTCCCAGGTCTCTGGTGCATTCTAGAGGGTCCGCACCCCCAACCTCTTACCTCCCTAGGTTGTCTGTTTCCTATCTTTCTGCTGGCCATCAGGGCTTCAGTCCTTTTCCCTTACCCAATACCAGATCAGGTTCCTCTCTCCTCCCCCACTGTTGCCCCTCAACCCCTGTCCACTTTCCCTCTCAGGTCCCTCCCTCTCTCCCCACTTCTGATTGCTTTCTTCTACCTCCCAAGTGGGCCTGAGATGTCCTCACTTGGGCACCTGAGCTTGCTGACATTTTTGAGTTCTGTGTACTGTACCTTGGGTATTCTGTACTTTTTTGGGGGGCTGCTAATATCCACTTATTAGTGAGTACATACCATGCATGTCCTTTTGGGTCTGAGTTACCTCACTCAGGATGATATTTTCTAGTTCCACCCATTTGCCTGCAAAACTCAAGATGTTCTCGTTCTTAATTGCTGAGTAGTATTGCATTGTGTAAACGAAACACTATTTCTGCATCCATTCTTCTGTCGTGGGACATCTAGATTGTTTCTAGCTTCTGGCTATCACAAATAAGGCTGCTATGGACATAGCGGAATACATGCCCCTGTGGCATGGTGGGGCACCTTTTGAGTATATTCCCAAGAGTGGTATTGCTGGGTCTTCAGTTAGATCTATTTCCAATTTTCTGAGGAAACTTCAGGTTGATTTCCAGAGTGGTTGTACCAGTTTGCACCCCCTCCAGCAATAGAGGAGTGTTCCTCTTTCTCCACATCCTCTCCAACATGTGTTGTCACCTGAGGTTTTGATCTTAGCCATTCTGATTGGTGTAAGGTGGAATCTCAGGGTCATTTTGATTTGCATTCTTCTGATCACTAAGGACTTTGAACATTTCTTTAGGTGTTCCTCAGTTGTAAAATCTTGGTTTAGTTCTATATCCCATTTTTTGATTGGGTTGTTTGTTTGTTTGTTTGGTGATTAACTTCTTAAGCTCCTTATATATTTTATTATTAAATATTAGCCCTCTATCACATATGGGGTTAGTGAAGATTTTTTTCCCATTCTGTAGGTTGCCAATTTATCTTATTGACTATGTCTTTGCCTTACAGAAACTTTCCAATTTCATGAGGTCCCATTTATCAATTCTTGATCTTAGAGCATGTGCCATTGGAGTTCTATTTAGGAAATTACCCCCATGCCAATGAGTTCAAGGCTCTTTCCCACTTTCTTATCTATCAGATTCAGTGTATCTGGTTTTATGTTGAAGTCCTTGATATACTTGGACTTGAGCTTTGTACAAGGTGACAAATATGGATCTATTTCAATTTTTCTACATACAGACAGCCAGTTAGACCAGCACCATTTATTGAAGATGCTTTCTTTTTTCCATTGTATATTTTTGGCATCGTTGTCAATGATCAAGTGACTGTAAGTGTGTGGTTTTATTTCTGGGTCTTCAATTCTATTCCATTGATCAATGTGTCAGTTTTAATATAATGATTGTCAAGTTGAGAAGTGTTTTGTATTTAAATAAGTATGCTCATTTCAACATTCTTTATTAATAAAATGTATTTCAATGTCCAAAAGAAAGTGGAAGGTAGATGGTTTGAGAAAGGGCAAAAACTTCTGGTTAAATTCCAAATCTTTATACCAACTGCTAAAAGTGAAAGTCTTCCTGGATGCTTATGGTCCCAGAACTGATGATGTGGGATCTCAAGCTAGTGTGCAAGTGATCAAGTGGGACCTAAAGTCAGTATGCAGATGATCAAGTAGGATCTCAAGTCGGTGTACAAATGATCAAGTGGGATCTCAAGTCAGTGTGCATGTGCAGAGGGCTGGGGACGTGGGGTTCCAGGGACGTGGGGTTCCAAAGCAGTGGTGACCCAGTCTATTGTTTAAAAATTTATTTCTTCACATTATACATTCAAAGATTTAAAAACTAAAGCCACATTTTAGAGTGTAGTGTATAAAGGCCTCTGTAATTAAAAAAATTCAATGACCATTATAGAAAACTGGAATAAACTTATAGAGAAATAATGCTTTAAATCTCAGAATGGAAACAAAACCTGGAAGCAAGTCCAGAGAAAAGTAATAAGCTGGAAAAATGATTGCATGTCAGTCAGATGTCCCGACAGGTCAAAACACTCTAAAAATAATTTAAAAACTAAAAGTAATAATGATAACTTGAAAATAGTAAATAGAAAATGAGTGCATCCTAGATTTAAAACAGAACCTTGGCATAAGTGAAATGTAAAATTCTAACAAAATATCCCAGTTTAAAGTATACTATCAAAATCTAAGATTTTCCCCAAATATAAAAATGCATAAATATTTTTATAAGCCCGTGGAAAGCAGGTAATTTTCTATGTTATTGACAGTGGTATAAATGGATGCACATATAAAGTAAAGTCTGGGAAACTGTTATCACTGAAAGCAGTGAATGCCTTTGATCTAGCAACCCTACTTCTGAGGATTTTTCTGACAGATAAACTTTGCATACCTGGAAACCACATACCTTCCAGGGACACACAAATGACAAAAGCTGTTCTACCTGATTTAACTAAGGGTCTTACTCAGCCGTATCCCAATGATTCCCCCACAGAAGTAGGACTAATGCCCCTGAGTTGCAATGTGATTTCTTATTTGTAAGCAGGGAACCTGAGACTGGGAGCTTTGGAGAAAGTCACTAGGGTCACAGAAACCAGCAGAGACCATAGCCTAGTCTTCAGTCTGCTTACCTTTAGTTTAGTTTTAGTCATTGTCTGTGGCCAACGTTCTTCTCCATTTAAGCAGGGCTACTTATTTTAATATGTATAATCACTGTTGGCTAGTAGAGGAGACACACACACACACACACACACACACACACACACAGAGAGAGAGAGAGAGAGAGAGAGAGAGGAAGAGAGAGGGGGAGAGAGAGAGAGAATGAGAGAAAGATAGCAATAAAGGGATAACCATAAGTTGCAGACATATGCAAAATGTTATTCATGTGGAAACCTGGCTTGCAAAGCTTGTTCTGAAAACCGGGTCAGAAGTGGCAATCCTGAAGCTCTGAAGCAAAGCATTAATTAAAAAAAAAAATGTATCATCCTATTGTACTGACAATAAAGGTCACAGAGGTTAAGTTGTACTCTTCAGGATCTTTGGCCTAATATACTCTTGTGCAGATATCTTACAGAAAACTCTTCAATGACGTCCCTTAAAATACAGTGTGCCTTCCATATCCATGGGCTTTGAAGCCATAAATTCAACCAAATGAAGAAAGAAGGAAAATATTCAAAAAATGAAAGTCAGTATTGAATAGCAGAGACTTTTTTCTTGTCATTATTTCCCCTTAAACAAACAACATAGCGTTTGTTAACACAACGTAGCGTTTGTTAACACAGCACTTGTGGTGTGTTGGGTATTGTAAGTAAGCCTGAGGTGATTAAAGCATTCGGAAGAACATAGATACATTTTATCAAAACATAGCTTGAACATGTCCTCCTGGGATCTTGTGTCTGTGGTGTTACCATGCCATTAACTTATCAGTTAGGTTGTAATGGGAGCTGTCACTGAGTGCAGACCTACTATACGCCTACCATCCACAAGTCATTTAGTCCTTAGAACAAACTTCTGATGTCTGTTCTCTTCTTCCATCTTGCACATTAGAGAGATAGGAGCTTTGAAGGTTGAGATAAAAAGTAAACAGAGAGTGGGGAATTAATCACTATCATAATATGGACTTGAACTTGAACTTTGGAATCTCAGTTCCAGGGATCTATACCCTACACTTACTTTGATTCTGGAGAGATACTTAAACTCTTCAGTAATTACATATAAATAGTAGTCTGTACACCCACCCATCCATCCATCTATGCACTGAACAAACAAAACTGTGACAGGCAACTTGCTAGTCTAGATCCTAGAAGTACAGATATGTCAAGATTTTCTTTTGGTCTCTGTTAGATCATAACTTGCTCTATATAAAAACATTCTGTATCTGAGCTAGTGAGAAAAATTTAACAATGGCATTTGATATTATACCTCATTTAAAATTTATCTAATATAGATTTAAATAATCATATATGGCTAGTAGTTACTATATCCAAAAGCTAGGTCTACATATGGTTTGAAGGGGGTAGTCAAAAATGGAGAGCAAAATATGAATGTGTAAATATATATTATATATATATATGGTATGTTAATTATATATAGTTTATAATATAATACTATATTATGTTATAACTTTTTATATTATAAAGGCAATAAGAAACTAATTAGAGGTTACAGTGGAAGCTGGGGGGAGTGGCAGCATGGATTAGGGTTTCTAGGGAGATATCAATAAGTAAACTCCAATTTGGCTGACTCAAGCAAAGAGAAGTCAGACAGAACAAGAAGAGGGGAAAACATTCTAAGTCTAGAAAAGTGAATCAGGAATTATAAGTAGAAAGATCCTATGCTTCTGCTTCAGGGAGAAGAGTACAATAGGTGAGATCACAGGGAGCCAGGGAAGGCAATGGAGCCCATGGGGAGGTGGAAGGACCAGGCAAGGAACCTTTCCTAGATGATAGGAAATGGTACCAATTTTACCTTAAATGGAAATCTGAATCTGTAGATCTTTAAACTTTTTTTGCATTATCCTTTAACATACACATATTTCAGCTGAATCATCAAAGAGGAAGCAGGTGGTCCTATGATTCATGTGAGGTTTTTAAAACCTCATTGTAGTCTTAGCTCATGTCCTCACTGGTTTTATGTCAATTTGACAGAAGCTAGAGGCATCAGAGAGGAGGGAGCATCAAGTGAGAAAAATGCCTCCATAGGATGGGGCTGTAGACAGGCCTGTAGAGCATTTTCTTAATTAGTGATTGATGTCACCACTGGATTGGTAGTCTTGGAATCTATAAAAATTTAAAAAAAAAACAGACTGAGCAAGCCATGGAGAGCAAGCCAGTAAGCAGCACTCCTCCATGGCCTCTGCATTGGCTCCTGCCTCCATGGCCTCTGCATCAGCTCCTGCCTCCATGGCCTCTGCATTGGCTCCTGCCTCCATGGCCTCTGCATTGGCTCCTGCCTCCAGTCCTTGCCCTGCTTGAGTTCCTGCCTTCACTGCTTTTGATGATGATGCTGTTTCAGGAAACTGTGAGTGAAATAAACCCTTTCCTCTCCAAGATGGTTTTTATTCATGGTGCTTCATCACAGTAATTGTAACCCTAACTAAGACAGCTCATAACATGCCCCATATTAAAAAACTAAATAAAACAAAAACGAAATTACTGATGACTAAGAAATTGTCTTGAATACTCAGATATGTATCTTTAAGACATTTGTAAGAAGAATACTCAGATCCGTATCTTTAAGACATTCATCAGGATGATGGTAGGAAGCATGTTTACACAGAATAGCTCCAGGGAGCATCTAATCAGCACATTGTATTTCCAATCTTTTTAATTTGATTTGAACAATTCTCAGGGCTGATTTGCTTTGGAACACAGATAGGAAATACTTTCTGGGTATGGCAAGGGATCATCCTTTAAAAGTGTGACATTGTATATGGTTGGTCTGTAAATAGTTTTTAGTGAAAAGTTCATTAGAAAAAAAGTATCTTAGAAAAAAATGTAACAGGATGCCATAGAAAATCCTGCACTCCCTTATCAACCCTGAGGATAGTTCCTCAATTAAGACTGGAATTTGAAGACCTCATTTTTGAATTTGTCAGATCTGAGCTACTGATCCAATCAGTTCAACATAGCTGCCCTTAGAAGTCACAAGTGCAAGGAGGCCTTTGCATGAAAAAGAGGGTCATAGAAATCCAGTCTCCATAGAAACTACATAAACCATCGATTGCAGCTCTCTTGTCAAATAAAGCATAATTCATGACACTTTTAACATTATTGCTTGAAAATAAAGTGCACAATTATGCTTTATAGGATAGTGAAAAAACTGATAAATTGTGTTACTAAAATAAGCAAATTACTAAATTATACAGGGAGTGCAGATCACTGTAGCCCACAACCTGGATTTTGTTGCATGACCTTAAGTTACTGGCCCACAGTATATGATGTCTACTTCAAACACAACTCAAAAACATTCACATTCAGACTTTAAAAAGATGTGAACTTTTTTGATAAGCTCTTAATTAATTTTGTTTCACTATATAAAAGTATAAGTAACAAAAAAAACAAGACTAAACTGCTTTTTAAAAAGACAATATGAAGATTTTCAAGTTTATATCTATCAGGCATTTGTAATATTAGAGGGCCAATTAGTAAATGAATTACAAGGGAGAGTGGAGGAAGACAGAGAGAGAGGGAGAGGGAGAGGGAGAAGCAGAGGGAGAGGGAGAAGCATTTCCATACATTGCTGCATTAGTGTGTGCTTGTATAGAGCAAACCCCAATTTCCCTCAATAAAACATTTTTGGTGTGGAAATGCTATCTGTCCAGTGAGTTTCTACAAAAAGTAGAATTTTGTTTTTAAAATTCCACCTTTACTACCAAGTGTAGAATTATGATTATTTTAAGTCAGGAAAGCCAAAAGCGAGGCATAGCATAGGTTTTGTCTTAATTTTAGAACACAATGATCGCATACATTGGTGTTCTTTGTTTCAAATACATCCTGGAACCCAGCAGACCATATTCAACCTAGTTAAATTATCTGAATGGATTTGGGGGAGAGAAAGGAGTCTGTTCATTTTAATATACCTTCAGAAATATTTTACTCCTTGGTGATGACAGCAGCTCTTGCTGACAACTATTAATACATTATAAACACCCCATCAGAGTTATATAAAAACATGTCAGTTTTAAAGAGAACATCTTTGACAGCAAATTTTCTGATTGTGAAACAGCTGTGCCTTCAGCACAATGCATTAAGTAGTTTATTCCTTTTAGATAGTTAAATTGTGCATGAAATGTTGCTGGCGCAAGGGTTCCAAATCTGGCCTGATTAGCGAACATCTGTTACATTGGAAAAATTCATGTCTACCCTAATTAGCTGTCAGGCTGATGTACATCAGGCCTGATGGTGAAGGATCCTGTGCTGTTTAAGTCAAACAGGTTCCTCTCCTCTCCCGTCACCTGCCCTTTCAAATCTCTTCCTTTCATGTGTTGCTGTAATTAGAGATGGTTGGGCATACAATGGGGCAGGCTACGGTCAGTTATAGGCCCATCTGTGCAATATTTTTATTCCCACAAAACTTAGGAGCCAGGAGATAAAGTAGCTTGATGGCAAGGAGGCTGTTAGACAGGCTCAGTCTGTGACATTTGATAATCTTTGCCCCAAGGCCTCCCTTGGAAAAACTCTTCGAAACCTAAAGTCACCATTCTGTGGCAACTACAAAGCAGCCAAAGCTTAGGAATATTTGGCCTTTGTTGCACTTGCTCCAAATAGCAGTAGATCCCAGGTGCAATGAGAGCCACTGTAGGGTACCTGTGGACATGTGTGGTTGGTTATTAAATAGAGCGCTGGACAGGTGGAGAAGGACTGACTATTCTGCAAGTGGAACTTCCACAACAGAAAAGTGACTGTAGCCTTCCACACAGGGCAAGAAGATGTGATGGTATTGGGTTCATTAGCTCAGTGTGTACAAAGATTTCTAATACAAAACAAAGTTTCACTAATGTACAAACAGGCACAGACTGTGACTTCCTGTTTGAGCTCTACCCTTCCAGGGAACTGAAAAGTACAGTTTTAAGCATCATCTAGCAGGTGACATCCTCATTTGCTCATAACTGCCTTATATTCAAGAGCTGGATAGCTTGGGGCTGTGTTCAAGTTCAGCCTGGAACACTAAGGTCATAAAGATGATATCATTGGGTCCCATTAGAGTGTGATCGGGGGCCTCACAGGAATGAAAATTTAACAATTCTGACTTCAGCTTGTCCTTTTAAGATAACTCAAGTGTAGGATCATCTTGTCTTAAGCATACCTGAGGGAGAATTACAATGCATGCTAAGATCCAGAAATGGAGGGCATACTGTGAAAGGCTATGTGTAGCTCTAACGGAGGAAGCTCTCTTATTCACAATATCGGGGATTCTAAAACCAGACAGGGTCTCATTTTAAATGCTGAAGAGTCTCCAATAGCAACTAGACTTGAGTTTGTTGGCCCCGAAGAGACTGGGTTTCCCTCTCCCTTCTTTCATTTTTCCCTTCCTTCTTTGTTCTTTTGCACTGAAGTGTTTCTCCCACCCATCTAAAGCAGAACTAGGGAAATGTGTAAGTATGGTCTCGAGCACCAGCTCCCTTCCTTGCTGGAAGGAAAGGGCAATGTTTATGGAAACACTATACTCTGGACTACAGATTCACAGGCATCACCAATATCTACTCACCAACCTTGACACCTTCATTTTCTTTAAGGCACCTATAATTTCCATGCTTCTATTTACATAATTGCTTAAAATCGGGTGTCCTGATCTCTTACTCCATTCTGTTTGCTCACTAGAGTTGGAGACAATGGATTGTGTACATGTCCCACTAGGTAAAGTCCATATCAGGGACTCATGTATGTTTGGCGTGTAGATATTGTGTAGCACTTTCTCAGGGTTTCACAAGTAGTCATAGACCTTCAGGAAAATGCATCCACTCTGACTAAGTTCCAGTTAGTCACAAGAAACAATAGTCATGTTGCCTAGAGAAGCTATTGTAGGCTACTTGGAGACCACTAGAGGCTGGTTTAATGAAATGTACTTATAAAAGTTCACCATTCACAGAAGCATCTCCTTCCCCCTCTCAATGGCGTAACCAGATCCATGATCTCTGACAGACACTGTGGTCTCTTGGTCCAGCTTGTTCTGGATATAGATCTGCACTGAATTCCTGCTTAGGCAGCCTGGACCTTGAGCTCTAAGCTCTTGCTCTTTCCACATTTACTATCCCAGGCCTTCTGTATTAGGTCCTAGGCTATCAGAACTGTCAATACAGGAAACATCACAAGAACTGGAATCAGCTTAATTCTATAGATTTGAGAGAAATTCTAAGCACCATTTGCCAAGCACGTGCCACGTCTTTGGAATTCAAACTGTTCTGGCTTCAAAACTGTTTTGTAGCATAGCCATGCATTGCTCAACAATAGGACACATTCTAAGATTACATTGATAGTTGATTTTTGTCATTGTGTGAACACCAGACTCTACTTACACAAATTATGACAGTCATAGATAGCAGTTTTTAGGCAAAATAGATGTATGGGAACACACAGTCAATACGTGATGGTAGATGATAGATGGGAAAGGGTCTTATGTGGTGACTATAAGCCCCAAAAAATATTAAGTTGTAATGTGAGAAGTACCCTCTAGGATACTTTTTCTTGTTGATTATGTTAAATGTATCTTCGATTTTATAGCACAGTTCAAATGTTTCAGTACAGGTATCTCACGCAATGCCAGTAATTATTTCCCATTTTTAGCTCTGGATACACTGCAAACATTTGAAAACCAGAAAGAAAACAAACCAACAAACCTAACTTTTGGATGCTTACCAGGGTTAGCTTCCTAACTGTCATCACTCACAGCTAAAATAGCCAGCATGGCTACAGCCCGTGCTCTCTATTTAAACATCTGATATGTGCCATTTCTAATTCAAGGCTACCTTCGCACCTAGATTCCTGTAAGATTCCTGTCTTCACTTTACAAAAGGCAAAATTTAGACATAGAGATGAGGTGATTTCCCTACAGCTGCACGGTGAATGAAAAGCAGGGTAAAACTCCATTTGATGTTTTTTAACCCAAGGAACTTCACAGCTGCCACTCAGGTAAATTATATTTTCAAACTTTAAATGTTCGCTAAAATATTCTTTCATTTCATTGTTTTCTTGAGATCCTTTAAAAATTGAAAACATTTATTTGGATAAATACTAACCTCTAGAATGGCTATTGGGGTTGGGGGTGGGGCAGTGATGTGAGTCTAGTTGAGTAGCTTTGTAATAATCTATACAATTTTTTACCCACTGTCTTACATTGAATTAGAAAATAACTAGACTGAGCATAGATGTCAACCCAAACTAATAAAGACTCTGAAATTTCTTCTTTGGTAACTTTTTCATTTCACTCCAAGTTTGAGTTCTGGATTCCACTAAATTTTTATCTTTGGAGTCAACCCTATGAGTTGTTAACTGGCATTGAAATTGCTTTAATGGCTCAGACACTCTATGCCTTAGAGTTATGTAGCTGTGTGTGGCTTTGACAAATTTGATTAATAAAATTGAAAGGGCCTTTTCTGCAGTTAATAAAGAGTGATAGAACAAAAATATTTACTATGTACTATGCCAGCAGCGAAATTAACCAGTAATAATTGTTTTCGGTGGTACCAATCAGCAGCTGAGAAAAAAAAAAATCCCACAGGTCATTATATTTACCAAAATTAATGAGAGGGTTCTGCCTACCCTCTTGTATACCACTCCCTTAAGCATCCTGAGTCAACACACACATACACACACACACACACACACACACACACACACAAAGAGAGGTGGAGGGAGGGAAGGAGAAAGAGAGAAGTCTTCTCAATGTTTGCTTTTCTGGAAGCAATTTTATAAACTTTTGAGCATTTTATTGGTGATATGACCAATTCCTTATTGCTATTCCAAGCCTATAATTTACCTTGAGCCTGCTGATGCCAAACTCCCAAGGAATCACCCCGTCAAGTGGAAATAGCAGCTGAAGGTCACACCTTTCCTGTGGTGACTTTACTCTCCACATCTTCCACTACAGGCAACAGATATACACAATCCTTCAGAGGGCAGGTGCACATAGGCTATCTAAAAACAAGGAACTTGTTCCCCTTGGAAACTTCATATTGTAGAAAATGGGAATACTTCAAGACAACTGTGCAGTTAGCTCCACAGAGGCTAAGCCCCCTGTTTTCAGGTACGCAATGAACTTCTTCCCAGAAGGCAAACATGGCTCATATAGGACCTCAGTTCTCTGGTCAGTATCCTCATTGTATGGGAATGGCTTTCGGTGGGTAGTGTGGATGAGCACCTAAAGACTTACCTTAATTGGATGCTGCTTGCAGGTATTCATTGAATGAACCTGAGAAAGAGGTACTCGATACAACTTTTCCTTGGAGTTAATACTATTGTATAATAATAAATATTGATGAAAGTATTTGGGACTGAAACTCCTAACTGTGTGACACTCACTGTAGAGATGCCAGGAGAGATCATCTGAGGAAAGAGCCTGGAATCACACGTCCACACAATCTGTTAGGTCCCATAGTTAAAGGCACCCTGAGCTCTCAGACACAGTTCTCTGCTGACCGAAAGGAACAAAGGCAGTTCCTGTTGGGTAGTGAACATGGGAAGGAATTCATCTTCCATAGTGGACTCTTCACCAACATTCTCAGAGTAAGATTGTTTCATTGTTCTGTGAACATGCTACCTCCCATCACTTCAAACCTGATTCTGTCATTTCTTTATTGGTGTGTGAATTAAAGCATGTGAACCCAGGAAAGCAAAACTGGCTGTGAGGGTCAAAATGTTACCTTATCATTATGCCCAAAGATGAAACAATTCACACAAAATAGAAAGATGACTTTGTAGATACAACTGAAATAACTTTCTCCATCAGACAATATTGATATGAAAATTAAACCTAGATTTTTCTGATATTCTGCTCTTGTTCTCTTACCGTGAGAGATCCTCCCAGCTCATGGAGAAATCATCAGGGTTACACTATAAGCCAATTCTCCCCAAAGCCTAACAAATTTATAGCTTCACATGGGCGCAAAAGCAGAAGTTATCAATTATTTTCAAGGTGTCTAACTTTTAGCTAGGAATACATTGCTGTAGACATCTGATGGCATCTGTAATTCCAGCCAGTCCTTCAGGGAATCTCCAGGGAAGGTTTTTGGAACCCTCTGTAAGATAATAAAGTAGGTTTTGGTCAGACATGCTGTACCTCACCCTCTGTAATGGCTTTCCACATAAATCTGGGCCATGATTTACATTTGAAAGCCTCAGATCAATATTTGAGGAGGGATTATTTTTTATCAACTTGGCTCTAATTCTCTGAAATATAAAGTTATTTTTTAAATGTCAAGACCAACTACACCCACCACATGGCATGAAATGGCTTTGTCGAAAAAGTTGGAAAAAATTAAACGTAAATTTTGTGTTGACATAATTCAGGTTAAGTCTAAAAAAGAAAAATACTTACTTTTGTAAAATGAGAGGCTATTTTATCACCCAGAGAATGTCACATCAATTGTAAAGCCATCAGCCCAAGGTTTGCTGGTGATTGCTTCATATTTACTGTTAGTCCAGCAATGGGGATGGTACTTTTACAGTCTTTGGACAGACTAGTGAGTGTGACATTTAAAGTGTTGATTTTTGCAGCACTTATGTTAATTGTTGTAATTTTCCTGATGAACCACCATTCTGGTTTCCTGATGCAGCCAAGATAGTTTTACATTTTCTATGCAGGGCCTCTTTGCCATTTGGTCTGTGTAGTGTCAGCTTCGAGTGCTACTGAAAGCAGACAAAATTGCAAGCAAATTGCATCAGATTGCCAACATTGTGAAAAGGTAAATTGCTTGCAAATCTATTTAAACCACTGCCCTATTTTCATCAGCTTCAGTACTTGGTATTCATGATTGCTTAATTGGCGACCTTTCCTATTGTGTAGTGCTTTATGGTGTAATGGAAAGCGATCTTTACCAAACCAATTACCCTTTTTTTCTCAGCACTACATTATTGCTGTGATTGCAACTGCCAGTCCTTTGTAAATGAACTTTCTGATTTCAATGATGTTTTTAAAATGTAAGATAGAAAAAAGTGGCATTCATATTGTGCAATGTTCTATTTTGAAGCCTCTTTGTAGTCACCATTGTCTGGGAAAATGGACTGAAGGGTTACACAGTACCTACAAATATCCATGTAACTATTATTAATATTATTGTAATGTCCTCCTTTGTACTGCGGCTCAATTAGGAAAGGATAGGAGAAATATTTTGTCACCCTGTCAAGAGCACAGGAAGTGCATTTGAGGCTTCTTTTTTTGACACATACATTATCTCTAGTAATAAGATTCATTTTAAGGAGTGGTGATGAAGATACGAAATCAATTTAAATAAAATTCACATTGCTAGTATTATGGTCACTCGACATTTTAAAAGCAGCTTCAAATCGATAGACTAGGAATACAAGCTTAATTTTATTAGAGACAGCTTAGGAATGGTAACTTTTTAAGGTCTTATATTCCAAACACAGATGCTGAAGCTCAACAAAATATGGGTCTCTATACATTCAGAGCTAAAATCTGTGTCAATGGATAAGTGGTAAGAACTCAAAAGAGAATGAAGACACTTGAAAAAAAAGTCCCTTTAATATTATTCTTTGCAATTCACATTTATGTGAATTCCTAGGAAACTGGTGCAGCAAGTTACTTCTTGTTTACATATTTTTTCATGACTTAGAAAATTATATCATCCCTCATAAGTGCACATAGAGAAAGTAATTTAGCCATTCCCTAATACCATAAGTGGAGATGGATTCATCATCCTACCCCCTACAGCCCAAAACTCTATTGTATGAAGGACAGTTTGCAAAGATTTCTTTTACTCTTTTCTCACTTAATTATGAAATAAAAAATGGAGTTCAGACAAGGCTAGCCAGTGATGATTAGGCGATTGCTGATTTTAGCACCTTTGGTGTAATATAATGATTTATTTACAACACAGCAACTTACTCTTTGAAAAGAGAGAATGTGTTTATTATCTGCTGCGTATGTAAGTGTTCATAACAACCAATCTGACTGGGATATTGAGGTCTGATACAGTTACTGCTTTGCATCAGCAGCAAATTCTTCTGGAACAATCAGACACAGGATTCAATTTCCTACTGTAAAGAGTTTTATATTTACAGATGGGAGGGTGACATCTTGATAGAATGTTTAGGTGTTTTTTAAATGTGGACTTCTTTTAAATGTTAATTGGGGACCAGAGGATTGGCTGGGGGTTAAGAATACTGCTCTTGCAAAAGACCTGAGTTTGATACCCAGCACCCATGTTGGGCAGTTCACACTTGTCTGCCGCTCCAGTTCCTCAGAGAAACTAACATCTTCTTCCGGCCTCCTCAGGCACTTGCCAATGCACATACACATGACTGAAAATAATAATGATGATAATTATAATAATAAGTATTAAGAATGTTATTGGGAGTAGGGCTCCCAAAGCTCTCATCTCTGGACTTTATTAAATCACTTTTGTGGAACCACTTTTGCTATTCCCCACCCACCCTTTTTCTGGAACATGGGAACAAAGTGATTTACGAAAGGAAAAAAGCTCATGGATTAGCATACATAGGCATCACAGAGCAGGGTCTAGACTGTCCATCTTTTTGAGCTAGGACACAGCCTATTGATGGTGGCATGAATACTAATGATAGCTCACAAAGCCAGGGATTGCAAGGTGCCTGGCACTAAAAGACCTTTAGTGGCTCTTGTCATTTAATCCTCCTGGAACTCTTAAGAGGAGGTAGCATGATTCTCCCCAGTTTATAGATGAGGAGATAGAGGCTGATGCTATGGCAGTACAAGGGTGACACACAGTCAGCTATGTAGTTCATAAGAGGTGAACCTGGGATATGGTCTGAAGCAGGCTGAAGACATCAATACTCCACCTGTTTTGTTCTGTTTGTATTGAAGTCAAGTCTTCTCTATCCATCTTCTCTATCTGGCTTCAAATTCAAAACTGCCTTGAACTTCTGGTCTTCTTGCCTCTACATCTCGAGCACTGGGAGCACCTTGTGTTGACCAGATCATGTGAACTTGACAGAAGCTAGAGTACTCAGAAAGAAGCCTCAATTGAGAAAAAGCCTCCATAAAATCAGGCTGGAAGCAAGCTTGTAGGGTGTTTTCTTAATTAGTGATTGAAGGGGAGTGTCCAGCCAATGTGGGTGACTTCACTGCCTGGTTGTTGATTTTAGGTTCTACAAGACAACAGACTGAGCAAAACACATTGAGCAAGCCAGTAAGCAGCACCCCTTCACAGCCTCGACATTAGCTCCTGTCTCCGGGTTCATGCCTTGTTTCACTTCCTGCCTGACTTCTTCAGTGATGAACAACAATGTCAAAGAGTAAGTCAGATAAACCCTCTCCTGTCCAAGTTGCTTTTGGTAATGCTGTTTCATCATAGCAATAGTAACTCTAAGACCAGTACTATGACCCAACTTATATTGACCTGGGAATATGTGGGACAAAAATGGGCCCCCGCATCCACTAGGGCTAGGGCTGCTGGGCAAGGTTGGCATGGGGAGTTTGACTGAGGGACTCCAAGCCTCTGCTGCTGGGCGGGCAGGCATTGGACTGTGAGAAGCCACAGGATCTCGCTCCAGGGTGAGGAAGGCACAGTCTGGGGTCCCCATGGAACTGCCAGAGTCGGGCTCCGACTCTCGGGCACCACAAAAGAGGCAGTTCTGGGGTCCCTGGGCCACATGGAGGCCAGGGACGACAGGTTCTTGCTCTCGGACATCCAGCTACTGTATGTTGCTTAAGAGCTGAGAATGGGTGGGGACCGTCTGGCAGACTCTGGTGGGGAGGGAGAGAAGGGAAAAGGGTAGAAGGAGAGCTCTGGCAGATTACCTCAGGAAGGGGAGGCAGTCCTAGGCTTGCTTGGTAGGCAGCACAGGGAGGCCTCCCCAGCCTGAGGTTAGACACCTTGAGGTTAGACACTGGGATCATTAGCAGAAGACCTGCTCCATTGCTCCAGCACTGTGGATCCCGATGTGAAGAGTAGTTTTAAGGCATTTATTGTAGAAAGGCAGAGAAAGGGAAAGAGTGGGAAAAGAGAGGACGGCCATGGCCACATGGAGAGAGGGAGGAGGGGAAGGCAGAGAGGGGGAGCAAAGGGGCAAGAGAGAAGCAAGAGAGTGAGGAGGGGGCAAGCAGCTTCATTTATATTGGGCTGCGCCATCTTGGCTGTTGCTCTGTAACTGTGGGGAAGAGCATACCTGCTTTTGCCAGGTAACTGTGGGGGAGGCCTCCGGTGCTCCAGCCATGGTTCCATGGTTGCCAGCCAACCCAAGCCGCTAACTGAGTAAGCCAAGGACCCTTGTCCCCGCAGTAAGCTTTCATATATGTTAGGTAAGGTCTCTAACAACTGAGCTACATTCCCAGCTCCTCCATTGCTTTCTAATGGTCGTTCTTGAGCTAAAGACTGGATCTAGAGAAATTTTAATCCAGCAACATGGCTACTTTGGCTGGTATACAGACACACCCTTAGTATACACCTTTAATCCCAGGAGACAGAGGCAAGCAGATCGCTGAGTTCAAGGACAACCTGGTACAGAGCAAGTTCCAGGTAAAGAAAAGATTAGGCCCAGACATAGTGATAAATGCCTTTGATCTCAGCACTCAGTCGGGGAGTTGGGAGTCAGTGCAGTGAGTGCAATGTAAGGGAGTTGAGTTCATTTGTGAATTCATGCAGTTCTGTGCAGGTCAGCAGAGGCAGTTGAAGCCAGAGAATAAGGAGCCAGAAGATAAGCACAGATTGCTAGAATTAGTTTGAGGCCAAGCTGAGCAGTTCAGTCAGAAGCTGAGAGAAGCCAGTTTGAATCAGTCAGCTTAGAGAGGAGTTTGAGTCAGAACAGGTGAGTTGAAGCAGCCATCCAGAGTTCAGAAAGTACTAGAAAGGGCGAGTTTATTCAGCAGTAAGCCTCCGAAATGACAATTACATCAGGTGAATAAGTTACTCTTACAAGTGGAAGATTGCTAGTTAACACAAGAATCTAAATACATGACTTTTAGAAAAATGTAATTAATAGGAATCAAATGGACAGCAGCAGGAAACTTTGAATCTTTCACTCTTCACTTTCTTTTATTTGGTAAGTGATGTCCAGAGACTGTATCCTACAGACGAATCCTCTAGGTAACACTTGAACAAACATGCAGGCAGCTTGGCAGCTATCTCTGCTTTTTCTCCCCTCTTCTCTGAAAAAGAGACTCTTATTATGGTTTTTTGTTTTGTTATTTATTTATCTATATATTTATATTTATTGAGAGAATTTTTCTATGTAGCCTAGGCTACCCTCAAATTCTCAGCAGTCTTTCTGCCTCAGCTTTATGAGTATTGAGGTGATAGATGTGTGTCCATTATCCATCCCCAGCTGTAAAATGAGATTCTTGAATAGCAGAAAAATGATAAATATCTATCCCAGTTACTGTCTTTGTTAAATACTGGTCTCTAGAGTTTGGTAGTTTATTGGTGGTTGGAACAATGTCATTTCAGACTAAGGCCCTTTCAAGATAATTGCAATATAATGATCAGAGCTGGGTGGGTTGGCACATAGTTTTAATGCTAGTACTCAGGAGGCAAAGGCAGGCAGATCACTGTGAATTGGGGGAAGAACCAGTCTACATAGCAAGTTCCAGGCCAGGTAGGTTACACAATGAAACCCCTGTCTCAACAAAACAAAGGTCAGATTTTTTTTCTTTCTTTCTTGTAAAGGGGGAATGAGTGGGGTTGGTTCTTGCTCCAGGAACCTACATGAAAGTGATATTTCAACATTTTGTTTGTATATTTTCAGGGCTGGGAATAAAACCCAAGGCCCTTGCACATGCTAACCATCTGCTCTACCGTTCAAGTACATACTCACTTCCTGAAGTGAAACTTCATGCCATACCCATGGTTAGTGAGGAAACCCAGGGGCCTTAGGCATTTCAGGGGAAGTGTTCTGCTACTGAGCTACATCTCCAGCCTAGAAATTATAGCCTACAGACCTCTGAGGCTGTAGAGAAAGACATTTGTTTCACTGATTTGAGTAGAAGCCATGGTGAATCCTTGCTTAGCATCCCAGTTTTCATATTGCCTTGTGTGGACTTGACCATGGTTCTAAAGATTTAAATAGCAGTCAAACATATGCTCTATCTTAGAGGGTCATATAAGGCCATCGAATATTGGGAAAACTTGGAGAAAAGTGAGAAACTATAGGGCCCTCATTAAGCCCTTTCTACGTTGACTCCTATAACAATGTCAAGATTTACCCTGCAGATTAATCCGAGAGACAAATGAGCTAGGAAGGAAAATCTGCCCAGCCAAAGGATCTTTTAGGTAAGAATTTGTCACATCTCCATCCATCAGGTCTCCTTAGTGTGTTTAGTGTAATATCTCATTTGTGGACAGGAAAATATTATATATGAGGTTTTCTGCTTTCTCACAGTTTTATGAAACTGCTTGTATGATATATCCATTTGTGCTGCAGTTACTAAGGTCCCTTGTGGACCTGTAAGGATGGCTTATTTTCTCAAAGCCTCTTCATCTTAATAGCCAACATCATCATTTATCCCCCAATCAGATGGATCTTAACTGTACCTGTGCTTACTAATCCTTCAGATATTAAGTTATTAAAAAACTTAAAGAATGCAGCACACATTTGCCATTAACAATGATGATGGGACTGGGGAATAAGAAACTTATGAGCATACTTGGGTTTCCATTTCTTCTCTACAGGAAGGTAAACTGTGGGCAAATAGCTATTGTCTTCTACTTTATAAACATTTTTTTTCATGGCAATGCTGCCTCAGAAAGGCTGTATAATTTCAAAATAAATGATAATGGTATCCTGACTTAAAGTTTGCTATACTGAGTCAAAAATCCAGAGTTTAAAGAGTTTGATTTTTGTTTGTTTGTATTTTGGTTTGTGTACTTTAGGGAGGACACAGCTATTTGAGACACTGTAAATGATAATAAATCCCACTTACTTAGGGTTTATTACCAGCTGAGTAGCAAGCCTGGTAGAAAGACACCATTCTTCAACAGATGAGGAATGAAGAGGTTCGTAGCTATGAAACCAAATGTCTGAAGTCAGAAGGTTTGTAAGTTTACAGAGTTTAACTACTGGTGAGTTCCAACTTATACAGGGAAGCAGAGGGCTTCCCTCTGAGATGGCTCAGCAGGTTAAGGAACTTATTCCCAGCCCTGACCACCTGAGTTCAATCCCTGGGACCTACATGGTGGAAGGAGAGACTGACACCCCAAAATTGTCCTCTTCCCACAACACATATGTGAATGCTTGCAAACCAGCATGCACACACACACACACACACACACACACACACACACACACACACACACAAGGGTGAGTAGAATGGGGAAGGCACTGGTCAGACACATGTGTCATCCCAGCATTTCTACAGGGAGATAGGAGACAGAAATGGGAGAATCTTCTATCAGCCTGAAGGCCATCTAGCTTAGAGTACAATTGCAGGAGGAGATACAGTAAGAAAGACCCTGACCCAACAAGGTGGAAGGCCAGAACTGACTCCTGAAAGTTGCACTTTGACCTCCATACATATACTGTGGCACACATTCATACTCATATGCCTCCACACACTTAATGAATCAGTAAAAAAAAAAAAAAATAACAGGGTCTTCATTGCCATTAATACTCTTCCATATTCCTGATCTTGCACAACAGCCTTCAGAATTCTCCATAGTTTTCCAGGGGTGTCTCTCTCTCTCTCTCTCTCTCTCTCTCTCTCTCTCTCTCTCTCTCTCTCTCTCTTTCTTTCTCTCTCTCTCTCTCTCTGGTCTGAGATTCCTTCCTATCTTACCAGTATTTGAACACTAGGCTCATGATGGTGTAACAGTAGTGTGGGCTTTTGAGGGAAAACACTGCTGACCTTCATTTCATAGTGTTTGTAGATATTATCCTAGGGAAGTCAAACATGCCTGAAGAGCCTAGTCATGGAACTTCCTCCATGGAAACATTTTCTCTCTAAATCTGAAAAATGTCAGGGCTCAAAGCTAGTTAATGCACCTATAGAGAAAGAGCAAGGCTTGGGAGAAAACAGAGATCAGTTCTAGAAGATTGTATCCCTTAAATTGTTATGTCGAAAGCAATTGCCAATGTGATCATATTAAGAAATGAGGTGAGGAATTAACTCAGTGGTAAAATTCTTGGCTAGCATGTACATGAGGCCCTGAGTTCAATTTCCAGTGCCATAAAAGAATGAATGATTGAAATTAAATAAGCAAATGAGTATGAATTTTAGTCTGGTGTTACTCAGTAAAGTGCTTGGGTTCTAATTTGTCCCTTAGAATCCATGGTAAAACTGTAAAAAACCAGGTGTGGTGACATAAACTTTTAGCCCCAGTGTTGGAGTGAGAGACACAGGTGGATCCCTAGAACTCACTAGCCAATCAGCTTCCCTTACCAAGTCCTGGTCACTGAGACCCTAATTCAAACAAGAAGATGGATGAATGATCCTGAGAAATGACACCTGAGGTTGTCCTCTGGGCTTCATATGCATTCACACAAGAAAGTGGGGCTTTAGGCAGGTAAGGATTCAGGATTAAATCCTGAGAGCTCTGTCTTGATGATTAGTGACCAGTGACCATACAAAAGGGTTGGGAGGAGCTAATACTTCAGGCTGCCCTTCTGTCTCCCGTCATGTGAGCACACAGTCTCCGTCTCTTTTACATAAGGATGAAGCAGTAAGGTGCCATCTTGAAAACAGCCATGTGGCCTTTGGTAGACAGTGAGTCTACTGATACTTCCATCTTGGATTTCCTAGCTTCTAGAACTTTGAGTGAATGTGTATTAATTTTAAACTACCCAGTCTTAAGATATTTTTATTATAGATTCCAAGTGATTGAGACCCTAAGAAAATTTTAACCTAATTTATATTGAACCCATCCTAAATGACAGACACCATGGTGGTTTAAATGTTCTTGGCCCAGGGACTGTCACTATTTGGAGATGTGACCTTGTTGGAGTAGGTTTGGCCTTGTTGGAGGAAGTGTGTCACTGTGGGTCTGGGCTTTAAGACCCTCATCCTAGCTACCTGGAAGTCAATCTTCTCCTAGAAGACTTCAAATAAAGATGTAGAACTCTCAGCTCCTTCTGCACCATGCCTACCTGAATGCTACCATGCTCCTACCTTGATGACAATGGACTGAACCTGTAAGCCAGCCCCAATTAAGCAGTGTCCTTATAAGAGTTGCCTTGGTCATGGTGTCTATTCACAGCAGTAAAACCAAAACTAAGATAGACGCCCATTCTAATAAACCATGTTCTTTTGTAAACGAATCTTTAGGGAGATAAAGTTTTAGTCATTTAGAAACCCATTCAAAACTCAAAATGGACAATTACTTTTCTCACCACCAGATAGAGGATGATTTCTGGAGCAGGATAATCTTCATTCCTAAAAGCCTGGGTGGAGGAATTCAATTAGCAAACACTGGCAGAAACAGATACTATAAAAACTCACAATAGGGTGCCCAAATCCCTGCAACAGCCTTCTACCACATAGCTTACATTGTCATCAGCTATAGAGGCATACTAGGATATGTATGAACTTTTGTGTCAAAGGCTTTCCTTTTAATTAAATATGTTTGAGAATAAGCTATATTTAAGTATAGTAAAATCAAGGAAGATCTTGCAAGAGCCAATCATGGAATTGTGCATTAAATAGAGACTCCCTTAAGCTGGGATATTTATTTCTATTTCTCTTTAAGTAGAAGCAGGACTTCATAATAATGACATCTCAGCCAGAGAGTGGTGGTACATGCCTTTAATCCCAGCATTCCACAGGCAGAGGTAGGCAGATCTCTTGAGTTAGAGGCCAATCTGGTCCACAGAGTAAGTTCCAGGACATCCAAGGATACACAGAGCAACCCTGTCTCAAACAAAAATAACAGTAAATAATAATAACAACAAAAAAACCTCCAACATCTCATTTACACAAGTCATTAAACTACATTTTGACATGCAATGGCTACTCAATCTAAACTTTTAACTGGCTCATATTTTAAAGTGTTCACAAAGATATGTAGACTTTTTGATTCATTACATCTTTATAAAATACAAAGCTGTCAAGCTTCATTGGATTAGGAAATGGCCATATTTGAATATGTTAGGTTACTTCTCAGAGTACCCTTCCTAAGTAGCAACAAGTTTAGTTTTTGTGAAGTGTTGAATTTTCACAGACATATTTGGGGAAAAAAGAAGTATTTTTAGAATTAACTTACCAAGTGAGCTGAGCGACATGGTGGCCAGGGTGGCCAAACCACTGTCTGTGGAACTCCAGAGCTCATGTGTCTGGCTACCCATGAAATCTTACAAAGACCTCTGTGTCTGAGGAACAGAGATGCAAGGGATAGTGAGGCCAGAATGAAAGAACACATGCACAAAGCAGGTGAATTTTCTGCTTTGCAGTCACTCTTGGATAGGTTATTTCTTCACCACAAGTGAAATAAGCCAATTTAAACCATATTAGATTATTTTAAAGGCAGGTTTTATTGGGAAGCTGCTCTCAGGCAGGCGATTATACTGACCCTAAGGATTGAGGCCAGGGGAGTCACCATGGGGAAAAAGGGGAGGGGCCTAGGGAAGGAAGGAAGAGAAAAGGGGCAGAGAGAAGAGGAGAAGAAGGAAGAAGTAAAGGAGAAGAAGAAAGAGGGGGAGAAGAGGAGGATAAAAGAGGAAGAAGGAAAAACAGGAGAAGGAGGGGAAGGAGAAAGAAAAGAGGTTGAGGAGGAGGAGGAGGAGGAGGAGGAGGAGGAGGAGGAGGAAGAGAGTGCAAAATGTCAAGATTATATAGGGAGGAGCCTCTGGGGGAATGGCAGACCAACCTCTGGGCTGGAAAGTCCAAGATGTGGGGCAAGGTATGCCAGGTAGGGACTGAGGGATGCTGGGAGAACCTGGAGGCCAGGTCTGCTTTGATAGGTAAAATATGTACCTCATTCCCTTGTCCTGGGTCCGAAATCAAACACTCTTCACACTGGAAATAGCAAGCTGCAATAGCAGAAGGGAATTCTGTGAAATACCACCAGCTAAGACCTAGGGCACCTTTTAGGAATCAGCTTCATAATAAGGCTGGGCCAGACTCATGGACTCTGTTGCATGGATACTATTGCATCTATGCTCAAAAGTGCTCCATGCTTACTGCAGTATTCTAAACACAGTTTTTAAGAGTTTTAAAGTCCTTGACTTTTGTACAAGTCTTTTCTCATGTTCATTACTTAGCTGACTCTAACATTTATTTCAAACTAAAGACAAGTCTGGGCAGTATCTAACACACAGTAGGTGTTCACTAAAGGTTTGCCGAATTAATCACTTTAAAAATTCTTAAAGTCCTGGGGAGGTGGAGGATAGCTTAGAAAGTTCTCAAATTGTTAGTGGATACAAAAGTTTTACCCTGTTGGTCATTGAAGCACGTATTTTCTACTGAAGTTGTTGTTTTTTTTAATCTCTGTCTTATATCTAAGACTACCAAGGGTAAATAAAATTACGTGTCTTGACAGTGACTTAGCCTAGTAACTTGAAGGCAGAGATCGTGATGCATGTGACCTGTTTATTGGCAAGCTTTAGATAGAAGCTGTAGAAGGACAACCCAGGTCCTTTGACTGAATAGGGTGTTTTTCAGGTAGTAACTTTATAGAGCTTTTTAAAACATTGGTATTTTCTGGATTGATGTAATTGATAACAAGGAACCAGAACTGTGTCAATGTCTTCCATCTGTGGGCGTGACCACCTCCTTCCTGAAGACGACAGCCTCACTGTTAGGAGCAATTTGTTTCATAATATTGAGGTATGATTGAAAGCAGATAGCAAGGAAATAAGGTCTTATGAGTTTTTCCCCCTTAATAGAATTATTACTCAGAAAAAAAGCAGTACTTTGGTTAGGAAGTCTTTATCATACCAAGTGAGTTCATCAAAATGTTATGTCCCATCTGTATCACTAAGCACATTTTAAAGATGACAAGTAATGTAACGCTTATGGCTGCACAGGGTGCTCATCTTCATGCATAGCTTCAGCACTAATGTAACCTTTAAATGGATGACACTTACCAGGCACATGACCCACCTGTCATGCCTTGCTCACTTGATGCATGAAAGTTTTCTGTCATTCTCCAGGGCATGTGTCATGCTACCTTTTTGCTGGTCCACGCCGCAAAGCAATGTGGAACCTTTGACATTTCTGAGTCAGTATCAAACTGTGTGTTATGTGGCTTGGATCATCTTGCTTTGGCATCTTTTCAGTGAAGCTAGAACATCATCTCACCTAATGTGCACACCTTCAAACTGGCTTATTCCCCTCTCTTCTTGAGGATGAGTGAGAACAGGCCCACAACTTATTTGAATATCTTTTGATTTGATGCATCTCTCAAGCAAAAGCTCCCTTTCTGCTTTTGATGCCCAATGTTTTTCAACACAAGCACCTAAAACAAAACAATGTTTCTGATTTCACACACATACATACAAGCATAAGTGTGTCTAATCACATGTAATCTTAACTCATAAAATGATCCAATTGTGCACATTCTTGGTAGTAATTATTTTTGATAGAAAAGTTGGCATTATAGATGATTTTTTAAGTTCTTAGTTTGCTTTAATATAAATGAAATATTCTATAATAAGCACTTACGAACTCTGTAACTATGTTTAATATAAAAATAAAATGCTGCCAAGAATATTTAGGTAGAGGTTACTTTGTTCCTCAATTTTTAAAAGGTCTGATTCACAAGTTAAGGTAATTTCTGAGTATGTGCATTGAGAAAGACCATGAACATGGACAAAATCAACTGGAACAATGGGGTGACACTTGCCAGGCTGAGTCACAAGGAAGACACTGCAAGAGCTGAGGCATGAGACAACTCTTGCAGGAGGGAGAACTACGGCACATGAGTGAGCTTGAATACTTTTCTACATCAGTGCCTTTCAGACTCAACTTGGGTTGTTTACCTGCGCCATGAGTAGTAATTAAGCTGCTGATTAGGCAAACAAACCTATAGGGAACAGGGAGCCTTATGCAGCAAAGGAAATTAAGTGAGGTTGGTAATGGAATTTAATTTAGGAACCGTTTAGGAGCTTTGTTTCTTCTGTCTCTTGCCATGGAAAGAATGCATTGAATGGCTATTAACAGAGCAAAATCTAGAATTTCATACTGAAACAGTTGTATTTAGGGTCAAATTGAAAAACTACTGATTCCGTAGTACAAACAGACACAATGAGACAAATGAATAGAAATGTTTTCAGAGGAAGACCAAATAAATAGAAAAGCCTCAGGAAGAGACACAGATGGGCCCAAAGTGAAGTGTCTCACAAAGTGTGCTAGGTGCTTCAAACTGAGTCACATCTAGTACCCACACATATCTATGGACTGAGTATAATCATACCTTACCTTATGGTCCAGGAAACTGAGTAAAATTCAACTAGATATGGTTATATGCAACACAACAAAGGTTAGAGCAGGGTTTGTTTCCAGTTAACTGTCCACCCACCTTCCAGGTTTCACCAGCCATCATTCCTAGAAAAGATGATGCTAAGCCTGAGACAATCACGTACACACACAGACCGTGCACAGTACTCAGAGTCTTTGTTGCCAACCTCCTATGAGCCCACTGGCTGATTTTGCTCTCATAGCTCCTGAAATTTCTTGCCTTGTGCTTTTCTGATTGACAGGATTACTCCCATTCTGTTTAGATCACAGTGACCATTTCTGCTTATCTCTCAGGTTCTATTGCAATGTGATCTTTTCTGTCATTTTTCCAGAAATGTTCCCAGGCAGTTTTGATCCTTCTCGTGAGTATTTCTATACCATGTATGTATGTATGTATGTATGTATGTATGGCATAAGGACATTGGGGTTTTGTTTGTTTGCTTGTTTGTTTTTGAGACAGGGTCTCACTGTGTAGGCCTGACTGTCCTGGAACTCACTATGTTGACCAGGGTAGCCCCAAACTCACAGGAATCCTGCTATCTCTGTTTCCTGAATACTGGGTTTAAAGGTGTGTACCATCAACCAGGTTTCAGAAGATTGTTAAGATAACTCTTTTTCCTCAGTAGAATTTACTTAGAAAGTGTCCATACCTTCTACATCTGTATCCCCGGATCATCTGTTAGAGCCTGAAATTTTTCAGAAAATAGCTTTAAATTACATGGAATTTCACAGAAAACAGTTTTAAATTACATTTTCAAATTTTAATTTAAACTGTTGTATATGATTTGAGGTGCAGTATTATCTCCAGGCAAAATAAAGGGCTGGGGATAAGAGCTGAACATTTGTGGAACATGTGCAAGGCTACAGACTTTATTTCTACCAACACACACACACACACACACACACACACACACACACACACACACACACACACACACATCCCACAAAGTCTATTCCTTAAATATTGGTTTTTGCAATCTGTTTTTTCCTTTAGTATTATATATAAAAGTTGTACATTTTAATACCGTGAAATTTTCAAATCATTGTACATATTATTTAAACATTTGGTGGCATTCTTTACATACTATTAGCATGAAAAATTAAAAATAGTAGTTTTACTTATGACTGTGCATATGTATTATATACATTGATAATATTTATTCTTCTCTTGTCTTTATTCTCACCATATCCTTCTTCTTTCCAAACAGACCTCTCTTCATTATCCATGTCTTGGAGAAACCCACTAGATTCCCTCTTTGAGAGAAAACATAATATTGTTTCTTTTCTACTCTGATTTTTTTCAGTTAACTCAATGATATCCAGTTCCATTTTCCTAGAAATGATAATTTCACTTTTTTATGAGAGACTAATACTCCATCATGTGAGTCTGCCACATTTCCTTCTCATTCACTTGTTGATGGACATCTGGGCTCACTTTCTGTGAATCGTGTAGCAATGGACACAGATGTGCAGGTAGTCTGTGGTAGTTATATTCAGAGATGGGATAGCTGGATCGTGCGGTAGTTCTAGTTTTAGTTTTTCAAGGAACTCTGTTTGACTAGTTTACATCCCCACAAGCAGAATGAAAATGTCCTGCCATATTCCCTATGCACCCTGCCTGCCATATTCCCTATGCACCCTGCCTGCCATATTCCCTATGCACCTTCGCCAGTACTTACTGTTTGATTTTTAAAAATTATTTTTAGATTATTTATGTGTATGAGTGTTTTGCCTACATGTATGTATGAGTACCATGTGTGTGCTTGGTGTCCACAGAAGTCAGAAGACAGCATCAGATATCCTGGAACTGGAGTTACAGGTGGATATTAGCCACCACGTGGGTGCTGGGAACTGAATTCAGTTCTTGGCAAGAGCATCATGTGCTCTTAGCCACAGAGCCATCTGTCCAGCCCTGTCTGATTTTCTTGATGACAGTCATCCTGACAGGTGTGAGACAAAAATCTCCTTATAGTCTTGCTTTGCATTTATGATAGTCAGATATGTTAAATATTTTCCCCATGAATTTGTAGGCATGTGTACTTCTTCCTTTGGCAAACTGGCTGTTTAGTTTATTTGCCAATTTATCAATACTAAAATTCTCAAGATATATTTTCCTGGGTAATTTTTTAAAAAAAATGTATATTATATTTAGTTTTGTGTGTGTGTGTGTGTGTGTGTGTGTGACATGCCCTTGACCAGGGTGTGGACATCAGAAGAAAACTTGCAGTAACTGGGTTTCTCCTTCCACTACATGGTCCCAGGGATCAAACTCAGACTCTCAGGTAGCAAGTACCCTTACACACTTAGCCATCTCACTGGCCCTAATAGTTTGTAAAAAAAAATTTTTCTAAGAAAAATCACACTACAGGAATTACAATATTCCCCACCAAAGAGTAATATATTGTTCTCCACAGGTATGTTGTAGTTACTTGGCACTCTTTTGTGATGTTCAAATATGTCAATCAGTTATTTAGAGAAGTCTCTCAAATCACTTGCCTCACTCAGATGCAGACTCTGGTGTCTCACCACCTTCACTTTTTTTAGATGGCATCATCCAGCAAATTCACATTCTTCCAGTATCGTTAGCCAACTGGGGACTTCTACGTGGAGTCTGCAGGGCTTCTGGGTAGACAGCAAGAATCCTCTCATGAGGCCAGAGAGGCTTGTCAAGGGAGGATCGAAAGAGCAGCTGACTTTGTGCCTTTCCTCCGTTCCCTGACCCTCACCAGTCTCTCTACCCATGCCATCCAGAGACCCAGAGTCTTAACTGGTGTGGAAGGGGATGCTGTGCCGACGTTGCTCCCATCAAGACAGAACACATAGGCCCACTACAAGATAAATAGCATTGCGGAAACAATCAGCTTACCCAACAACTGCCTGAGCGCTATAGTCAGTGTCTTTTCTGTAATTATTGCATTTAATACAGCTAGTTACTTGCACAAAAGAGCTTCCGGATCCAGCCGTTTCCACTGAGGGCTGTTTAGGAATGCACAGGCCCATCATTTAGTACTGATATTGTTGGCTTGTCAGAATTGATCATAGCTCTTGACGGGAACACCTCTAGCTCTTTTTTTTATGGAGTGCCTCACAGTGACATTTCACATTGTTTAAGTAGGACTGATCTGTTAGTTTATATTTTATCTAAAACTGCAGATCAGATGACCTCCCTCAGGGCCTAAATACATGAATCCTTTCGCATGTTATAATTAATAGTGGAGCCAAGAGAGAAATTCGTAACAAGGGGCCAAAGAGCTGGGCAGAGCTGCTTGTCAGAGAGAAGGAAATTCCACTCCAGATTAGCTTATTTTTAAGCACGTCAAGCTCTACACACAAACATGATCTATTGCTTCCTTGTAATGTCTGTTTGGGCCCACATGCTCCGGGCGGTGTCAGACACTGCTGTAAATTTTGTCTGAGTCAGGGCAATTCTGATTGATCTCTGAGTGTAAAATCGATAAGAAGACACTGTCATTTTCTTAAAGGATGAGCTAGAAAAGGGAAATAAATTAAGACTCCACGAAGTGTCTATCTCCAGTGCTCATTAATTCAGTGTGGTCTGTACTTTGTTAATGTTCCGGCCTCGGCTTTAATCTTCCAGGTGCTCTTCCTGTGGCTACTTGCCAGTGCCCTTTCTTGCATTATGTATATTTCATCCCAGTGCAGGAGGGGGACAAATGGCTGCTGCCCTCCTCCCTCCCTTACTGCCTGATTAATCCATTTTATTATTTTGGAGGGATACATCACCATGGATGCTGATTAACTTTAAAATGGACAGAGTCAATCCCCTGCATCTCTCCATCTCTCGGTCTCCTGCTTCTTCATCAGGAGTACATTCATTTGTCTTGGACAGTTTGGGCAAATAAGAATTCTGAGCATGTTTGCCTTCTACAATAAATTCCATTAAGATTAATTTTTCTCTCCCTCTTTAGTCTCCTTCCTTCTCTCTCACTCCCCTGACTCACTCTCTCTTTCTCTCTCTCTCTTTCTCTCTCTCTCTCTCTCTC
>NW_022196912.1:131584866-131593869 GCF_008632895.1 Mastomys coucha | reverse complement strand
TCTCTCTCTCTCTCTCTCTCTCTCTCTCTCCTCTCTTTTTCTCTTTCTCATTCATTTGCCATCCTCAAGATATATGTTCATTTGACTAGAACAGCTTGGGCAAAAATCATCACCACACATTTTGTCTTCTAGAGTAAACCACCTAAGATTCATTCTCTCTCTCTCTCTCTCTCTCTCTCTCTCTCTCTCTCTCTCTCTTTCTCTCTCTCTCTCCCTCCCTTCTCCCCTCCCTCCCTCTCCCCTCCATCTCTTTCCCCTCCCCATTTGTCTCCCCTTTCTCTCTTTTCTCTTTTCTTTGCTTTTCCTCCTCTCTCCTCCTTCCTCTCTCCCTTTCTGTTTCTCTTAGGTTTTGGCCTGAGATGTTTTAAAAGCTGCTTTTCCAGATGCAGTGCACACATACTCTCTCTCTCTCTCTCACACACACACACTTACACACACTCTCTGACACACACACACACAAACGTGTAGACACTCACATGGGAATTGGAAGTCTGAGGCTGGGATATGGCTTAGAGCAATTGCCCAGCATTCTTGAGGCCTTGAGTTCCATTCCCAGAACTGAAAAAGAAAAGAAACAAAAAACCAAAAAACAACAACAAAAATGGAGATTTTGTGGCTGAGAAAACATTCCTTGACTTAAAGGTTTACATTTCTTCCTTTCTTTCTTTTTTCAAGATTTGCATTTCATTGCTCAGGAAAAGGGAGGAAGGACAAGATGAGAAAACACTCCTTCCATTTGTCTTTGGCATTTGCAGGGCACTGTGATGTTCTGTGTCCTGTGGCTGCAGGAACAGAATATCTAGTTTTGTTGGTAGCTCTGTCTGTGGCTCCTGTGAATGCAGGAGGTGAATAACATGTTCCCCAGTCATTACTCATTTCTGAAATATTCTGAGCACCTCGCCCATGAGTCACCCTGTAGTCACAGTATCAGTTGTTAATGGAAACCCATTAGTAGCAATCAAATTGTTACTAATTTGTAGAAACCTTTTACTTTACTTATGATAAATGTGTCTAAATGCTACAAAATTTCTTGTGTTTTGTCAAAAAAAAAAATCCTAGTCTTAAAAGAGGAGGAAGGATTAAAAATATCTAGACCAATTTGCCTCAAACAGCATTAAATTTATATTCATGAAGGGTGTTTACTTACTTTAACAAAGCACACTGTAGGCCAATTAATTATTTCCCAGGGAGAGGTCATTTAGGAGACTCTGTGTCTCCATCTTTCTGACTGAGCATACCAAATGAATAGATTTGCAAATTTAATCTAAAAGTGACACATATTTGGCCTTGAAATTATTTGGTTTATTCCTCTTCTTTTAAACACTGGTCTTTATTCATTATGGAGGTTATGATACAATCAAATAACACTTTGAAATTTACAAGTAATGTGTGATTTTATTCAGAATTAGCTTTAGGAAGAAAACATGCATGAAAGTGATCTGTTTACTGTTCAACTGTCGTCTCACCATCAATATGGAACCACTATAATTCTTCACCAAAGAGATGCCTCCGAAGGCTGGTGGAGGGAGCACCTCACTTAGGGCTTACTTGTTTCGGTTCCCATTGTGTTTCTCATACCTGACAATGTAAGAAAACGTACTTTTCTTGAAAAGTTTATTTTTCTTGAAAAGCTATTTTTAAACAAGACATTTCATAGGATAATTAAGTAGTTAGTATGTCCTTTATGGGTGGCAGAGAGATACATTTACCTAAGTATTTATATACCCTCTCCTACTGCATGCCTAGCTTTCTGCTTAGGTGTTAGAAGACAGATGGGATGAACACAGAGCTCATGGAGGCTGTCTCTTCACCTGTATATCAGAGATGACACCTGCTTCACAGGGTTCTACAAGCAAGCAGCATGCAACGGGGTTTTGCCTTTATCAATGATGGTTTCCTATTTGTCATATACAGGTTGGGTGACCTCAGACAGATTGTCAATTAAATAAGTTAAGCTTTTTTATCTCTAAAATGAGGTAATCATTCTTCTCACATGGAACTGTTGAAAACATGAGTGTTAATGGATCTCGTGGCAGTACATAATATACAACAGCCTTTCAAGCACTCCTGTCTGTTACTGTTCAGTTTTTGATGAAGTCCAGAGTCTAAAGAACATCTGGGTTCTGTGAAGCTGTTCAGCGGGAGATAAAAAAAAAAGTACTGAAATGTGGCTGTTCACACTTTTAAACAACTCTAATTACATCGAGTAAATATTGGCCCATAATCCATCTATGTCAATTATGAGAAAGCTTTAAGATAGGCTGGACATCTCCTGGGGGTGATTTCAAGTCTGTCATGTCTGCCACAATATGACTACAATGATCATATCTACCCTTGTTAGGAAGTAAGGTTTTTTGAAATATTGACAAGTGCAGTATGGAAAGTTAACTTGTGTTTGCATAGTATTTGATCTCTCCGTGGCCATCAGACACCACCACCAGCATGGATTGGTGCTTTGAAATCTGACTGGGGCAGTAAGGAAATGAAGGACAGACATTGAAAAAATGTCAGACACTCATAAAAGCCCGAGTGAGATGTGCTGAGTGTACTCTGCAGCAGCAACAGAGAAGCTCAGCATGTTTATAGGTACAGCACAGAGAAGGAAGTGGTCGTCTGGGGAGTTCTCTGCAGTAGAACAGTCTGAGGGTATAAACGTTAGGAAGGAAGAAGCTGCACTTGCCAGTTTTTGAACACACCTGTCATTTGGAAACACTTGTACTTGAACCAGAGGAGAGTTTTCCCATTCTCATGATCTCAGTCACTGGGTCCTTGACATGAGCATGCCCTTGTCAAACTTACTCATTCACCAAAGGCTTTCTTGGATCCCCACAATTAGAGAGCCCTAATAGATAAAAAGGTGAAAACGTTGTTAGTTGAGACTAAGATTAACTTTTCTTAATACCAATGGGCAGGCTATGGAGGATAATTTTAATATGATGTGAAATGACAGTGTGTATTCACTTCCACTGCTCAGTTATTCTTTTAGGAGTGTAGATAGAGAAAATAACTTTACAAGTTGTGTACAGATGTATAAACTTGGCTATTCAGGTTAGTCTGCTTATGGAAAAAATTTTAATTGATTTCTGCAAAGAACTAAAAACAGGTCATGGTTCTTAACTGCTGTTGAATTTTATCCATAGGTTTACAGTGTTGATCTTGCATTCTCATGGTACCTAGGTTGATCTTGTTGAGATAATTTGGAAGGTTAGTCGATAAGGAAAGAATAGTCATATCTTTTGGATGGAGTTTGTGTGGGCAAGCTTTGTGGTTTCTGACATTGTTTGAGTTTTCAGGGTGACTGTGGGATTCAGAATGGTTTGGTGATCAGGTAATTGGAAAATGTCATAGGGGTTTACTCTACGTCAAAAGTGTTGAGAAGATTGTGCTCTGGGCTAAAGGGAACTCCAGGATCTCCCTTTAAGTTCTAGCTCTACAGTTACTTGCACTATTGCACCATCTCAGCTTTGTAACTAACAGACAGATCTGGGAGTGCCAGTTGCCTTCAGTGCTGTAGATCCTGGACCCCAGAATGGGTCTCCAGAGCTCTACACCGTGTTTGGATGAAGCTTACTTGATTAATAGCTGTTTCCCATGCTCCAGCATCTAAAACTCACCATGCCACTTAATCCCATACTTGAACTAACATCTTAGATATCCTACTTAAGCATCACCCTACAGTGTTTGTCTTGTTGTCACTGTCATCATCTCAGGCTCTCTAATATGACAACACTAGAGACTTTCCTTCCTGCATACCTCTGCATTCATCACACATGCATGGACATCAAGTGGCTTCCACCTATCAGCTATTGAGAATCACTGTGGTGGCATGGGAATATACACAGCTCTTTAAGGAGTAACTTTGCCTGTCATACACACCAGTACTGTTTTAATTTGGAGGATTATAAAGATCCAGGAGTCGGACATCTAAATCATTTGAGAGTTCTAATTTTTAACTTTTCAAGAACATTTCAAGCTGTTTTTTTTTTTATGTTAACTTTCCATTTTTTAAGTTCATCAACAGTGTACAAAGGTTCTAATTTCACAAGTCCTTGCCACAAATTGTTTTTACGATGGTGAACATCTTAGAGGTTGTACTGATGTCTTACTGCAGTGTGCATGTGCCTCACCCTGATCACTAGTGACACTGGGAGATGGTTCTCATTGTTAATTGGTTGTGTGTGCTCTAGCTCCTCAAGGCCTTAACTTAATGCTAAATGTGTTGTTTTTAAGTTGTGAAAGTTTTTTATGCACCGTGGAAAGCAACAGCCATATGCTTTCCAAATACCTCCTCCTCTTTAAACTTTTTATTCCCTTAAGTGTTTGTCTTTGATTTGTTTACTTTTGTATTTTGGTGTAGGCCTAGATTTTTCAAAACCTACTTTAATTAGGGTTCTTAAATGCTTCAACCTCCCTTATAGCCCACTGAGCCAAGGTAGTAGAGAAAGGTTAATAGGAAAAGGGGGTTGTGGACCTGTTTAGAAGTAGTTCTTTGGGGGTGATTCCAATCTTCTTTATTAGAATATCAGCAGCTCAATCCAATAGCAAACACTAAACAGAAATCAATAGCAGCAGCTTGATCCAGCAGAAACTGCAAGGCTCCTCTGAATTGGCATGAATCAGCAGAAGTGGCAAGAATTGGTCAGAATGCTATGCTCTTTGCTATGTTTCTCTCTACTACGACGTGAAGACCAGAGAAGACCAGCGAAGCGTTGCAGGGTGTAGGGTTATATTTATATTCTTTCTAAACATCTCATGCCCTTTCAAGCCTCCACTCCAGCAAAACATCATATTCCCTCTCACGTGTCTGCTTCAGCAAAATATCTGCTTACAAAACAACTTCCAGAAAAATATCACATGACACAACTGAGTTTCCAAAGAAATAAGAAATTTCTACTTCATTTTGACATAAGCTTCTCTCTTCCATTCATAAAACTATGTTTTTGTTTGTTTGTAGGTTTTGGTTTTTTTCTGTGGTGGGTTTTATAGTTTTACAGTTTCAGATTTTACTTCTAAATCTTTAATACATTGTAGTTGATGTTTAAGGTGTTTCACAAAGGTCCAACCTTGTTCTTTTGTCTGTAGTATCCAGTTCCTAATACCCTTATTGCAGAAATATTTTTTCTCATTGTGGATTTTGAGAAACCTTGCTGAAAATCAATCAGTGGTGTGAGTATTACTTGTTTCTGGGCACCAGTCTGATTCACTGGTCTGTACGTCCAACTTTAGGCCAGTGTTTGTGTTATTATCTCTTTAAAATATATTTTGAGGTCAGTACATATAATTTCTTCATCTATTTTTCTTTCTCAAGATTGGTTTGGATATTGTGGTCTTTTGTGGTTCCATAAAACTTTTATAATGCCTTTTCTATTTCTGTAAAAAATGTAATTGGGATTTTGACAGAGAGATTGTACTGCCACTGTGAGCCACTTTGGGTGATGATGGGCATTAAATACACTTCCAATCAATGAGTACGAGTTATGTGTCCATTTGTGTCTTTGATGTTTTTAGTCCATATACTTTCCAGTATACACGTCTTTTTATAGCTTCTTGTTTTCAGCTTATACCGCTTGGTGTTACTCTGAATGGTGTTACTCTTCCATTCATAAAATCATGTTTTTGTTTTTGTTCATGTTCACTGTTAATGTACACAAATATGCCTAATTTTGTATGGTGATCTTATATTCTAAACTACTGAATTTATTTATTAATACAAAGTTGAAACCAAAACATCATTATTTTTTTAAAATTCCTCCATACAAGACCCATGAAAGCATATTTCTTGTAGAAATGTTCTTTGAAAGACAGATGATTATGTCCACACCTGTGACTATCACTAATAGACTAAAAGGTATTATCTCTAGGTAACTGTTCTATTCTTTTTTTCCAGAAGGGTAGGTGTATTAATATCATCACAGAATATGGCAGCCTGGGTGACATAAACACAACCCAAAGTCAAGAAACACTCAGGGTTGGTTGCCATATCTCATCTCCGTGTAAGCAGTCATTCCCTTTGTAATATCTTCCATTCACCTATGATGGCCCTGTCTATGCTGGCAAAGACACTACTTCTGTCTGCTCAGGTCCTATATGTAGAATGTCATTAAGCTTAAACAACCTTCGAAAAGAACCAGTGTCCAGTGTCCAGGGTCCAGGGTTCCCTTCATGAATTTGAAGGGAAAACAATCAGTCTGCAATAAAGAGCATCTTTGTTAAGAGAGGATGGTAGAATGCTTCTGAATGTTTAGATGCTGTGATTCTGGCTCCCATTATTAGAAGCAAAGTTGTACGTTTAAATTTTTCCACATTAAAAAAATAAAAGTAGATTCTGCTATATACATTTGGAACTCTTAAAATAGGCTAGAAAATGTTTCTCAAATTATAGTTGTGGATCATGCCTAAGAATCACCTAGAGGTATTTTTATAAGATGCACAATCCTCCATGTCATTCAGGAACAGTTCAGAGCAATATAAAGTCTAAACCTGGTACACATTCTGCTTATAAAAATTATAATTTTGCTGAAAATATTGAGAAGTACTAAGAACGAAACTAAAATGACCTGTTCTGCTACTAGGAATGAAATCTGTGCTCATCCTTCTGTATTTTTACATCTTTTCATTTTCTCATATATTTAAGTAACATATAGATACACATGTTTAAAATAAAATTGGAGGTTCCTTCCAGTCTCTCTGGGCTGGTGTCCTGAGCAGACTGTAGGTACAAGCTCCACAGCCAGTCCCACAACACCCAGAGGAAGCTCCACTTCCAGGCATTCTGACACACTCAGGATAAGACTTGAGGAGGACACAACATCTGTCCTAATACAGGGAGTAACTGGGACCAGTGGGATGGAGGCACTCAGGAACTCTGAAGCTCAGTGGCTCAGGTTACTTCCAGTCTGTCTGGGCTGGTGCCCTGAACAGACTTTGGGCACAAGCTCCACAGCTAGTCCCCACAACACCCAGAGGAAGCTGCACTCCCAGGTGCTCTAACAAAACCAGGATCACTGGATCCCAGAATCACAGGATCACAGAGACAGCTTGACTCTGAGGAGTTCTGACACAACCAGGATCACAGGAAAGATAGGCTCCAGTCAGATTTAGCAAGGGCAGGTAGCACTAGAGATAACCAGAGATCAAGGCAAGCATAAGAAAATAAACAACACAAGCCAAGGTTACTTAGCATCATCAGAACCCAATTCTCCCACCATAGCAAGTCCTGGACATACCATTACACTGGAAAAGCAAGATTGAGATTTAAAATCACTTCTTATGATGATGATACAGGACTTTAAGAAAGACATAAATAGCACCCTCAAAGAAATAAAGGAGAACACAGGTAAACAGCTAGAAGCCCTTCAAGAAGAAACACAAAAATCCCTTAAAGAACTTCAGGAAAACACAAACAAGTGAAAGAAATGAGCAAAACCACCCAGAATCTAAAAATGGAAATAGAAACAATAAAGAAATCAGAAAGAGAGACAACCCTGGAGATACAAAACCTAGGGAAAAAATCAGGAGTCATAGATGCAAGCATCACCAACAGAATACAAGAGATAGAAGAGAGAATCTCAGGGGCAGAAGACACCTTAGAAAACATTGACACAATAGTCAAAGAAAATGCAAAAAGCAAAAAGCTCCTAACCCAGAACAACCAGGAAATCCAGGACACAATGAGAAGACCAAACCTAAAGATAATAGGCATAGAAGAGAGTGAAGACTCCCAATGTAATGGGCCAGTAAATATCTTCAACAAAATTATAGAAGAAAACTTTCTTAACCTAAAGAAAGAGATGCCCATGAACATACAAGAAGCCTACAGAACTCCAAATAGACTGGACCAGAAAAGAAATTCCTCCTGTCACATAATAATCAAAATACCAAATGCACTAAACAAAGAATTTTAAAAGCAGTAAGGGAAAAAGGTCAAGTAACATATAAAGGCAGGCCTATCAGAATTACACCAGACTTCTCACCAGAGACTATAAAAGCTAGAAGATCCTAGGCAAATGTTATACAGACCCTAAGAGAACACAAATGCCAGCCTAGGCTATTATACCCAGTAAAACTCTCAATTACCATAGATGGAGAAAACAAAATATTCCATCACAAAATGAAATTTATACAATATCTTTCCACAAATCCAGCCCTACAAAGGATAATAAATGGAAAACATTAACATAAGGAGCAAAACTACACCCTAGAAGAAGCAAGAAAGTAATCTTTCAATACCATACAAACCTACTTCCACCTTTTACAACAAAAACCAACAGGAAGTAACAATTACTTTTTCCTAACATCTTAATATGAAAATTAATATTACCAATGTATCTTAATAGAATGAAATCCAAAAATATGAGGAATTAGAAATTTGTTGATTGTCATCCAATAGTCTCTCTAATCTGGTAATTGGAGAAATAGGTTCAATATTGTACAATCTATATACACTTTCAGCTTACTTGTTCATGACAGTGTCTTGCTGTGTACAACATAATGGTCTTGAAATCTTGCTTCTCCTATCTCAGCTTCCCTATTAGTAGTATTTATTTCATGTTTTAAAACTATACTATGGTATTCAGAACATCTTATATATTTCAAAAGTATTTATATACCCAAAAGAAACATAGACAATTAACTTGGGAAGTGGTTTGTAAGAGAAAAACAAAGAGTGAGACTGAATGTTGTGCTCGACGTTTGTGACTCTTGTATCAAGTCTGAAGAAGAGGACTTTATAAATTATTCTTTCTCTGAGATGAATGCTTTTCCAAATTATCACAGCTAATGAACCAAATTCTTACCCTCACCTAATGTCTGTGCCACCCTCCAAGCAGAACCATTGTTCATTGAAACAGTTGGTGAATGACTTTACGGATAGACCATCTTAATACACACACCATTACTTAAATGAATGTCACCTGTTCTCTGTGGCCTGAGAATAAAGTCACTCACTCAAGTCAAATAGCTTTGATCATAGCAGAAAGTCTGTATCCAAAAATCGAGCCTACA
>NW_022196912.1:131540528-131584550 GCF_008632895.1 Mastomys coucha | reverse complement strand
TTAACAAATTCAGATAAATTGAAATCGTGTAACTTTTCTCATCATAATGCAATAAAAGTTAAAAAAAATAAAACTGGAAGCCTACCCTGTGATATTTACACATTTAGGTTAAATAAATATCTAAAATTCTTACACTGGGCTTCTTTTACATATTCAAAAATAACATGACTTGAAAAATTAATTTTTTTAAGGAGTTAAATATAAAATACATTGATCCCTTGTCAATTTGGCATAGACATACCACTATGCAGCCATAATCTTTTCTTTCTTGTTGATTTCCAAAAATCACACACTTTTTTTGTTGTTGTTGATGTTGTTGTTGTTTTGGTTTTTTCGAGACATGGTTTCTCTGTATAGCCCTGACTGTCCTGGAACTCACTCTGTAGACCAGGCTGGCCTTGAACTCAGAAATCTGCCTGCTTCTGCCTCCCAAGTGCTGGGATTAAAGGCATGCGCCACCACTGCCCAGCACAAAATCACACATTAATATAAACCTCACAATATAAAACATTTCAACTTTTAAGAAAGTCTCACAGTCTTTAAAAATTCAAACAAATTCAAACTCAGAATATTATAAAGTCTCTTTATAATATTCAAAAATGTCTAAAAGACCTGGAGTTTCTCTACTGTAGCTTTCTTTACAGAAAAACAGAATAGAATTCTGAGGCACACGACCACAGTAGTCCAGTATAGTTTGCTTTACACAGAGTTCATTCAACAGATGTGTCACTCAGTGTTTTCATGTTGATAGAACTATCAAAAGGTAAATAGCATTCTCTAATTACAGTTTCAAGTAATTTACAAGAAAAAAATTATATAGTGGCTGTCTTCATGGGACATTTGTTGTTTAGAAGCAAGTTAGTCCAAGGTGACTAGTTCTATGGTGATGACTGTGGACTTAAAGCTGGTTGGTGATTTCATGAGTAATGGCACTCTATGAGTAAGTCAGGTTCAGCTTTCTCCTGGGAAAAAGTATCAGCTGCCTAGAAGAGGCATCACCTCTAAAGTGCCCAAACAAATACCTCAAATAAAAACTAGTTCCATACTAAAGCTTCCCAGGCTTAGATTTCATAAGGAGTGACTCATTTTTTTTGTCTTGATACTGTACATATTATGAAAATATTTAAAAACATACGAATTAATGGTCATGAGACAATAACTCACCTTATGTTGTCACCAATGATTTCGGGGGGGTATTGTTGCTTTAAAGAAACTTTAAGATTTTGACAAAAAAGTAAATAAAGATACTACAAAGAATATTATGATTTATTTTCTGAATATCAGAGAGCTGGAAGAGGAGTGGCAAATTGGATACATGGCCAGGGAGCTTACACCTGGAAGGTGTGATCAGACACACATCAGCCTTTGACACTGATCACCTGTCAATGTTGCTTTCAGAATGTGCTGTAGGTTGGGTTCTATTAGTCTTGGCTCTACTGCTGGCCTTTGGCCTATACAAACCTTTGCTCCAGGCAGCTGTCCTATTTCCTGGAAAGTGTTCAGAGGTATCCCTGGCCTCTACCAGGGTAGATGTCAGTAGCTCCACCCCCTCCTGTTTTCTGTAAACTAAAAATGTGTCCAGGCTTCTTGATTTCCTAGATGGGAGTGCTGCCAGCATGAGGAGGCCTGGTCTAGACTAACCTATGGGTTCTCCTTCCCATTGCTGAGGCTGGCTTTTCTCCGAGTTTATATTTAGAAGCTGCAGGGGTAGCATCCTCTTTGCCTCTAGTTTACTCTTTAGGTTTTGATAAATACAATGACTCTTTAAGCCCCAACAGTTGATAATTACACCTAGCCATGGTGACTAAGCATGGCTGTGTACATTATTGCACACAATCACTAATGGTGGGAACAGAATCTCTCTCAACCATGTAGGACATTGAGTATAAACCCTATGCTCAGTCCTCTGACCACAATAATCTATTACTTTTCAACCAGTCTCCTAACAATTTGTGTCTGTCTGCCTGCCTGTATCTGTCTCTGTCTCTGTCTCTCTGTCTCTGTCTCTGTCTCTCTCTCTGTGTGTGTGTGTGTGTGTGGGTGTGTGTGTGTTGCATTGACAAAACAAGTGATTGTATCTCCTTTGGAGATTGACTTGGTACCTGGTTTGAACTAAAATGTTTTGTTTATGTTCTTAACTTTAGGATTGACATCATATTGATCATGTTCTGCTTGGAGGGCCATGCCAACCCAGGAGTAGAGCTGTGTTTGTTTAGGAAAACACCAAAGCAGAATTCCATGCTCAACACCTGGCCATGTAAAAAGCAAAAAGAGTGAAGACTGACTTATGAGTTAAACCCCAGGTAGAGAAGATAGCAGAAGCGTGAAGCAGGAAAGGCAAAGATCAGGGCCATGTGACGGCACAGGCAGAGCTGGGCAATAAAGGAGGACTCGGGAGGGATGGCAAAGGCAGGTGGAAGCCAATGGTTCTGTAGAGAGCTGATCAGACAGCAGGCCCCTCTGCTGTGGGCGCTGCCTCCATGACAGACAGCAAAACCCAAGGACTGAAAGGCACATGGTAGAATTGAAAGGTCACTCCAAATTCTAGTTCGTTCCACCAGGAATATGGCTCAGGGGTAGAGTGCTTGCTTGGCCAGTGTGCCTGGGACTGTATGTTCAATCTTCAGTATGAAAATAACAATGCCTACACACATACACACACACACATACAAACACACACACCTGAATCTTTACCTATATGGTCGAAGTATAATAGAATTCCCAGGCTTGCCTCAGAATGATAACTATAGTCTGATCAAGGTCTCCTCAAAAAGCACAAAGTGGACTCAAAGCAGATTTAATCATATACTTTTGCTACAGTTCTGGCCTTTAGAAAATAACTTGAGAGGCACTTTCAACACTAATGCACCTGTTCACATGGAAACTCAGAAATCTCAGAATATTTTTCTTGACAAGATGTCCAGAAGTAAGTCAATGTAATTGGCAAATATGGCATGAGATAAGGAAGCCCTATTACCTACTGTATAATAATTAAAAATAACTTGCTAGATCTGAAATAGATTAGTCTGTGTGTATGTGTACATGTGTGCAAGTGTGTGTGTGTGCGTGAGTGTGTGTATGCATGTGTGTGTGTGCATGTGTGTATGTGTGTGTGCGTGCATGTGTGTATGTGTGTGTGTGCGTGTGAGTGTGAGTGTGTATGTGTGTGTGAGTGTGTATGTACGTGTGCGTGCGTGTGTGTGTATGTGTGTGTGTGCATGTGAGTGTGTGTTTGTGTGTGTGCGTGTGTGTGTGCATGTGTGTATGTGTGTGTATGTGTGTGGGTGCATGTGTGTGTGTATGTGTGTGTATGTGTGTGTATGTGTGTGTGTGCGTTCTGTGTGCATGTGCATATGTGTGTGTGCATGTGCGTGTGCGTGTGTGTGTGTGTGTGTGTGTGTGTGTGTGTGTGAGAGAGAGAGAGAGAGAGATATGTACATGTTTATGTGAATGTTCTTACTGTGCTGGGAATATGAGCTAGTCGTAGTTGATCCTGGGCATTTTCCTTAATCGCCACATTCACTATTGAGACAGGTCTTTTACTGGACCTGGTGCTCATTGTTTATTCTAGGCTGGCTAGCCCAGTGGCCCCAAGAGCCTGCTTGTCTCCATCTCCCAGTGCTGTAATTATAGACAAGGTCACCAAGCCCTGATTTTAATGTGGGCTCTGGAGCTCTGAACTCAGGTCCTCTCATTGACCCAGCAAACCTTTTATAGACTGAGCCACCTCCCCAGCCTTAGCTTAATTTGTAAAATGTTTGCAACTGCACTTAACATAGAAAAAAATGTTTGTAATGTTTCGCAAACACGGGCATATGGTTGTTTACATGGGGCATCACCATACATTGGATGTTTGTTAACTGTGATATGGAAAATAATAATAAGTACATTGAATCTCCCAGCAGAGACCATTCGTGTGAAATGGGTAGCATACTATTGAAGTAATTAGGGACTCAATGATAGTTTTCTTGGGGAAATAGAGGCAGGTAATGTTGTCTCAAGCAGTGTGACTGAATTAGAGGCAGGGGAAGAATTGAGATTCCTTTCCTAAATGTGTTGCCTTCTATTTGAGATGTTAGACTAAGAAATGCAAATTTAAGTGGAGTATGATTTTCTTTCTGGAGTCAGCCTATGAGATGATTATGAAATGGCATGTATGATCTGGCTACAGATTTGCTATTAAATGATAGCCATGTTTTAACCATAGCAAAGCCCTGGACTATAAGTTTTAATTGGCTCACTTACCATCTCTCAGTTTCCCATCAGAAAAGTGGGTTCACTACCACCTGCCTCATTAATTGTTCCTGATGTTATATAAAAGAATATATGGATTGTATCCAGTACAGAACCTGATCAATAAAGACTCTGTGTTTCACAGAGAAAAATACAACTATTCCTTAAGAAAGTGTAAATATTTGGAGGTAATATTTCAGTTTATTCTACCTACCTTCAATTGAGAATGTGGTTCTTATTTTCAGCCTTTCTGATTAGACATTGTTAATGGCTTTGTCCTAAAAATACATGAAAAGAATTTTTACTCTATTTTCTATAAGCATTCATGTTGTTTGGAAAAGAATATTATTTTACACTGTTTCCTAAAAGGATAAAAATAGGAAAAAATATGGCTTCTGAGAGTCTTGGGTATCTTTAACCTTTGAGTCTTCAACCAATTTCATTTCACTAAGGTGCCATGCAGAGGTTGTTGTTCACATGCCACCATTAAGATGAATTGTAACGCTTCTCTGCTATGGGGATATTATGGACTCAGTCCACCTGTGCCAAAATCACAGCTAGGGCAAAGATCTACCTCCTTGCAGCGTCTGCAGGTTTGCTCTTGGCTTCAAGGAAGAAATACCCCTTCCAGATTATGAAAATGTAATCCCAAAGCAAGAATCAGATATCAAGTACTAAAATGAATGTTAAAGAGTAACTTTAACCAAATGTACACAACTATTTATCATCTTAACCCTTTGTAACTACCCATACAATGTTGGGTAACCATCATCTCATCCTTAATCTTATCCTGTCCTTAATCACTATATTCTCACTCTCCCCTACCTATGCTGGGTGCCGTAGTTTGATTAAGAATGGCTCAATAGACTCACATATTTGAATGCTTAATCATCACAGAGAGTGGAATGGAAATGTTTGATAGGATTAGAAGGATTAGAAGATGTGGCCTTGTCCTAGAAACTGTTCTATTCCTTTCTAGAGGCACCATGACCAAAGCCACTCTTATGAGAGAAAACATTTAATTAGGGGCTGGTTTACAGTTTCAGAGGTTTAGTCTGCTATTGTCATGGTGGGAAGCATGGTGGCATACTGAAGCAGTAGCTGAGGGCTATATCATGATCTACTGGCAGAGAGAGAGAGAGAAAGAGAGAGAGACAGAGAGAGAGAGAGAGAAAGAGAGAGAGAGAGGCTTGGTATGGCATGGACTTTTAAAACCTCAAATTCTACCCCCAGTGATACACATCCTTCTAATTCTTTTAATCTTTCCAAATAGTATCACTCCCTGGTGTTTAAGCATTCAAATACATGCGCCTATGGGGGGCATTATTAGTCAAAGCACTGCAGGCCTTGATAGAGGAAGTATGTCACATCAGGCCCAGTCTCTTGCTCTCTGCCTATGGCTCAGGATATAGCTATCACCTACTGGTGTTATGGTCCCTACCTACCACCCTGATGATAACAGGTGAAGCCTCTGAAACTGAAAGCAATCCTCTAGTTAAATGCTTTCTCTTATGAGGGTTACATTGGTCAGGGTGTCTCTTCACAGCAATAGAGCACTGACTAAGACAACGCTCTAGTCTACCTGTCTCTGAAATTATCCACTCTCTGTACCCCACATAAATGAAGTCACATAATGTTTATTCTTCTGTGTCTAGTTCTGTTCACTGAACAAAATGCATTTAGGGCCTACAACATACTATCGGTCAATATTTTGTTTATTCTTATGGATGAATAGTATTCTACATTTTATTGATCTGCCTATGGACATTTGAATTGTTCTACTACCTTAAATAATACTGTTTTGAACAAAAGTGTCACATGATCTATTTAAGTCCCTAATTTTGGTTATTTTAGGTACTCTTCCAAAAATGGAATTGTTAGATGAAATGGTGATTCTGTGATTTGTGTTTGATAATCACCATATTGTTTGGTCAAGTGGCTTCCCATTTTACATTTTTTTCTAAAAAAAAAAAATGGATGTTTTTTTCTTATTTATTTATTTACTTAATGTATGAGTACAGTACACTGTAGCTGTCTTCAAACACACCAGAAGAGGGCATCAGATCCCATTACAGATGGTTGTGAGTCACCATGTGGTTGCTGGGAATTGAACTCAGGACTTCTGGAAGAGCAGTCAGTGCTCTTAGTGCTCTCAGTCAGTGCACTGAGCCATCTCTCTATCCCTACTTTACATTCTTATTAGCAACTTAGAAGGGTGGCAATTTGTTCATGTCTTTGACACTTCTTGTTTTTTAATGCATATTACAATGGTTATAGTCATTCTATTGTGAGTAAGTCAGTATCTCATTTTGGTTTTGATTTACTTTTTCTAATGAATAATAACACCGAGCATCTTCCCATGTGCTCATTAGCCATTTGTATATATTTAGAGAAATGTCTACACAGTCTTGTGGTTTTATCTGCTAGCTAGTTTGTTTCCTGAGATAGGGTCTTTCCCTGTAATCCAGACTGGCTTCAAAATTTTCATTCTCCTGCCTCAACCCCATCCCTGCCTTCAAGTACTGGAATTACAAGTATGTGCCATCAGGCCTGGCTTTTATTCAAATCTTGAATTGGTTTGCTATTTCTGTAGTTGTTGGGTTGAATTGATATTTTAAATATATATTCTGAAAGTTAATCCCTTTATAGGCTGTATTTTTTAATCCTGTAAATTGTCTTTTTAAATTTTATTTTATTAATTGGTATTGTATATTTGAGTAGGGTATGAGGAGGGGGTGCATGTGGAGGCAAGAGGACAATTTCATGGAGTTGATTCTCTCCTTCCATTTTTCTATGGGATCTGGGGATTGGACTTAGGTCACAGGACTTGCACAACAAACATGTCTACTCACTGAGCCATCTCACTGGTCCCTTTCTGCTTTCTTAACACTTTCCTTTGATGTTCAAAGAAGTCCTTAGTTTTGATGAAGATGAACCCATCACCTGTGCTTTGGTGTCATCGCAAAGGTCATGTCTGAAAGTTTTAAATGGAACCTTAATTTTACTTGTAATAATTACTGTTGCAACTTACCTCTGTCTCCTGCTATCTCTTACCATCATTTATGCCTTGCTTTACATGGTTCCATGACTGATGACTAATCTCTTTTACAGCCAACATGATGCTCAAAGTCACATTAAATGACTGTGCACTGCACATCCTTCCCAGCAACTGAATGCCACCTCATCCTTTCTTCTCTGTGAAAGAAAAGACAAGGCAGGGCTTTGTGTTGCATTCATAGTCTGAGAACATGTGCCCTCCTAGTCCTTCTTCATTCAATTTTAGAGATCACCTTTATTGCTTAGGGTGCAGTTAACAGAAGCAATAACCTCGGATTCAGTGCTGAAAATCCCTTTCCCACTACACTACGTATTCAGGAATTCATTAAAATGAAATTTATTTTAAAATATAAAAGTAGTTAATATTGCATGACTCCAAATACTAGTAGCATGTTCAATTTGGGTGATTTTTTTTGCATTTGAGAGTTCTTAATAATGCAGAGTACAAAGAATTTTGTCCTCAGAAGAACTGGATCATGAAGGTCCCTCCCAAAGTTATGATAAAACTACAAAACGCTTGTTAATTATTTTCTCAGCAAGATATAGCAAACATACCATCCATCCTTTGAATTTCATTATTGGTGTTCTGCAAGAGTTTGCAAAGTCTACTGATTGCTCTTGCTTCCCTTGTCTTCCATGAGGATTGAGAAGTAGAATATAGCCATCTGGCTACTATGGTCATGTTGGTGACCGACAAGCAGCACCAGAGGTTAGAACCACGAATGAGATAATGTCTGTAGAGTGCTTTGAGCTCCTGAGAGGAAATTTTCTTTGTAATTAGAAAGTAACGCTGCATTATTACACTTATTATGACTGTCACCATTATTAAAGGTAGAGCCAGGAGACACAGCCCTTGCAATGAGAAAAACTGTGAATAAAGCCAAATAACTCATAAAGGAAGTGGTTCATGCACCAATTATGAGCTTCTAGTTTGTAATTACAGTGTTCTGGGTGGCTTTGTATATACCAGTTGTTATTCATCTACAAGAACAACCCTCGACATCTGGAATAGCTCCCAAAAGATGCCCAGTCTATGCCAAACACAAAGGCAGCAGAAGAAAGTCCTGTGTGACCACTGAACTGTAGAGTTGAACCTTGCAGCTGTTTACCAAGTGTCATGTTTGCATCCGCATGTGGCAACATTGGTCAGGGATGACCTGTTGTTTTAAAATGTGAATCCAATACATGCAGAGGCTGGGAGTTAATCACCAGAGAAACCATCTTTTCACTTCATGCTCTTACCATACAAGGAATAGCCAGCTTTTACTTACAAGTTGATGCCAAGAGATGAGAGTTGCCTTTGGTTCTCTTTTATTTCTGTATGCTCATTCTATTCTACCACATCTACAGTTCCCACATGTCAAGTATCAAAGAATGAAAAGGAGGACTAAGGAGTAGTCAAAAGTAAGAGGGGCTTGGAGGACCTTGAAAGGTTGTCCTCAGTGGCCAGAGAGCCCTGCTCGTATATAAAGAAAATGGAGCAGAAGTTGTGCTCTAACCCAGAGCTGGAAGACCCAAGGCTTGGAGGACCTTGAAAAGCTGTCCCCCGTGGCCAGAGAGCCCTGCTCGTATATAGTCTTCAAATCTCACTGTTAGCTCTTTAAGAAAATGGAGCAGAAGCTGTGTTCTAACCCAGAGCTGGAAGACCCAAGGCTGAGAGCCAAAATGCATTCCTAAGAATGCTTGGAGCTGGTTCCTCCTCTCCTTGATTCCTAGTCTATCCAGGGTATCTCCTGGTCTTGGGGATCTAATTGCCATCTCTATGATCTCTGAGTAGAAAGTCTGAATTCCTGTCACTTGTGACCAAACACTACCTAACATGTATCCTTTCAGTTTCCCTTTTCAGAAATTTCATATCCACAGGGGGATACCAGTAATCTACTATACAAAGTCATTAAACAGAGGAATAGACATTTTTCAAGCCTGTCATTAACAAGTGTTTCTCAAAAGCTTATCTACAAAATAAAAATTAGACTTCCTCTTCCCAATTGAAATAAACATGGCCTTATTAAGTCCTTGAAGACAAAAAAAGCTTACATACATCTTTAAAATTATATCGCCGACCTTATTCAATAAGTGAAAGTCAATGAGAAAGTGGGCAGAGCCTTTGGACAATAAGATGTTAAAAAGTCAAGTGTGTTTGAGGAGAATGCGAAATTACATTTTAATCTTTCAACCCTTTTCTTTATAAAGTGCCTTAGAGTTCACAGATGAGGTCCATGTGTCCTCTCTGGTTTCATATTTTCAATATCTGAGTCACATGTGATTATCACTTCCATTTTATGCTTAAAAGAGATAAGGCTTGAAGAGGCCAACTGACCTATGCAAGATGCATAACCATCCAGGAACAGAGCTGTAGATGGAATTAGTCTATTCCATTATGGACTTCATACTAAGAACCACGTCAAGTTACAAGGTTGACTACTAGACAGATGCCCAAGTAGCAGGAAATACTGCTATCTAACACAGTTGTCTGTAAATTAGAAGGATCATGAGGGATCTTGAGCTGCTATGAAAATTCAACAGTGTGTATGACCCAGGCTTAATCCTTGATCTTCAGCTCATGGCTTATGTCTCATGCTCTGACTCCATGGTTTCAGTTTCCAAATTCACATGTTACTCCAGCTAGCAGGAAGGAGAGGAAGAATGGAACAGGAGGCTGTCTCCATGCATCTGACTAGCAGTACTTTCAGCACTTGTACATATCATATCTGTTCTCACCAGCAAAGACCCAAGAACACCTAATGGCAGGCACCTTCTAATCAGCTAACCTGGAGGAGGCTATAACAAAGGAGAAAATGTCAGAGGTATCTTGGAAAATGGCATTTTTGGTATTTATATGTGCAGAATTAGCTAAGACATTGGAATGCAGAAAGGAAGAATACACTGTTATTCCCCCTCAATATAAACAGCTAATACTTCTCTTTCCTCCATTTGGAAGATTCCCTTTATCCTCAGCTAGACATAATGTGTTGAACCCAGTCCCACAGGTATAATTGGCTGAATAACAAGCCCCAAATTTACCATATTCAGGCCCAAGAAGTTGTGAATATTATCTTATATACCACAAAGAACTTATCAGCTGTGATTAAATAAGAATTTTGAAAGTGGGAGATAATTCTGCACTATCTAATAGGCCTAGGGTTACTATGGTGGCCCTTTTAAGACGGAGAGAGTAAATCAAAATGAACAGAGGTCAAAGACAGTTCAAACCTGGAAGAGTAGTGGGCCACAATCTCAGAGTACTAGTATCAGAAGTGGAAAGAATAAAAAATTGATCCTCATTTTGCTTCTCTTTAGGAAATGAGCCCTGTCAGAATCTTGATTTCAGCCCCCTGGGACTTAGTTTTTAGTTTTGTCTCTAAACACTATGGGCTGATACACTTAAGCTGTATCAAGGTAATGTGTGTGTGGTGACTGTTACATCAGCAATAGGAAACTAGTACATGAGATAAATGGAGAGCCCTGATATAGCTAGAGGCCAGGACTCAAGTCTATGTATGCTGGAGACTTGGGCTCCACCCAGGTGGAAGACACAAGTCTAGTAGTTTTTATAATTGATGTAGGTGTAGGACACCTGGCAGCATTTTCTGTCTTGATCCTTTGGTTCTGAAATTAGATTGTAAGTCCTACAGAAAAGTGGGCAGACCAAAAGCTGACCAAGCCAGCTCAGTCAGTCAACAGCTTCTCGAGGAAGGGAGCGAGGGAGGATTGAAAAGAAAAGGACAATTAGACAAGACTATAACAGGACTCCAGACAGTGCTAGTGCAGAAGCTGAAGCTGAAGCTGAAGCTGAAACAGGTGTATTTTTCTCAAGTCTGCTTTTATATCATTCTAGGTTCATGCAAAGAAGAGGGTCAGCTCTAAAGTAAAGACAAAGTAGTCAAGGAACAAACAAGTATAAACAAAGCTCTCCTGATGACCGTATTCAGGGTCTTTACAAGACTCATTGAGATACAAAGAACACATTTCTCAGCTGTATTCATCTTGAGCCTATATCCTTGTCCTACCAATGTCAAATTCCTACCAAATTCCCAGAAGGCTCCAAAAGCTCTCCACAAAAGGCTGCCTGTCAATCACTGCACACCATATGCTTCAGTCATCTGTGGAAGCTTGTTTGTTGTTGTTTATTCAGTCATTTATCAACAAAAAAGAAAACATCCTATGTCTACCTGTACCATGCTTTCAGCTGGGTAGCCCAATAATTCCCCTTTTGGAAAATAGCTCCTTGTATATAAAAATAAAAACGAAGTCCCTCTCCACAAAAAAGTAAAAAAACAAAAACAAAAAACAATCCACTGAGCCCATGCAAAACAAACAGAAAGACAGATCTTAAAGGAAGATGGTGAACCAAAAATCTGAGCCACTGTTGGCCTTATTCCTGAGCAGATACTGTAAGACTCTGGCAAGCCTTAGCTTACTGAGGACCCCCTGAGCGAACAGCATAGAGCCGGGAATCAATGCAAAAAGCAAGAGGAATTTATTGTTCTAGTGCACTGGGGTCATTCCAGACCAGAAGAAGAGGCAGTGACCCTCAGAGGTTCACATCGAGTTTTTATATGGTTTCCAGGGGCAGAATAGAGCATCAACAACTAGGCACAATATGATTGGCAGAACAGTGTACCCTTTAAACTGATTGGTCTTTAGGGAATGAGGTAGTAGGGGCTTACTCAGACTCTCCCTTCTGACCTACCTGCTATCTGACCTGTCTCTTTCAGGAGGGGAGGGGTCCCGTGGAATTTTCTAACAGCTCTGAGCTGACCTCTTCAATATGAATTTCTGTGGTCATTAGTCAATGTTCTACTAGGAACATTACTAAGGTAGGAATCCTCCCTCTCACTTGAAGACATTGAATGACAAATGTAGAATAGCCACAGGCTGAACACAAGCTTAGGTGAATAATCAGCGGCTTAGCTCCTGTGTTGTAGTCTAAATGGCTTGAGGTTGAATTGGCTCTTGCCCTGAACTCTGGAGATTCATCTGGTAAACAGAGTTGCACCAGAGCTGATATCTTACAGTCTGCTCTCTCTCAGTGAAGGCAGAATCAGAAACTACTCAACTTTCGTGGTTGGTAGCTCATAAAGAAAGATACACCTTTATATAATATCATGGATTTGCTTTTATTTTTGTTTTTTTAGATACAGTCTTATTATATGCAGCTATGCCTGGCCTGGACTCCCTATGTAGACCAAGCTGGCCTCTAACTCACAAAGATCCTCCTGCCTCTGCCTCCTGAGTGCTGGAGTTAAAGGTGTTCACCTCCATGCCAGGCTTTGTCATAGATCTTGAAGAAGACAGTGAGTTCAGCTTGTGTATTTGGTTCAGGCTAAATACATTTTGGTGGCAAATGTTAACTTAGGGAAGAGGAAAAGCCCAACAAGATTTTGTCTTTGAAAGAGAGAACCAGGAAGTCAGACATCTTAAATATCAGAAATACATTAATCTACCTACAGCCTTCTTGCTCTCTCTGCCTGCCTCCCATGGATCTGCCTGACACATAGTCCTTCATAATTGTCTTTCTGCAGTACACCCACCAACACATGTCACAGTATACAGAATGTCCCCACGGAACTTTGGTGCCAACAGTAGTGACCTAGAATTCAAATTCCCAGTGGTTACTGTAACTGACACATCCAGGTGTGTGCATGCTTGTTGAGGCTGTCCTAATTCACTGGGGCCACCTTCAAGTCATTTGGATGGACAGACCAGTGTCGTGTCCAGTTTAGGATTCCTCAGGACAGCATTATTTCATTCTTTATTTAGAAGCTTTGGTCTTCTTTGTAAGTTCCTATTTGTTTTAATTTTCAAGTTTAAATTCTCTCTCTCTCTTTGCTCTTCCCATCACCCCCCCCCCACTAGAATCTCTTTAAAAGCAGGCCTGGGGCTGGAGAGATGGTTCAGTGGTTAAGAGGTCCTGAGTTCAATTCCCAGTAACCACATGGTAGCTCACAACCATCTGTAATGGGATCTGATGCACTCTTCTGGTGTATGTCTGAAGACAACCACAGTGTACTCATATAAATATAAATAAATAAATCTTTAAAAAAATAAAATAAAAGCAGGCCTATTGTTTGTATTTGCAGCACTCTACTCCTCAGACACAACAATCCGGCCTTAAAGAGACTAGGTTCTAAATAAGCATCTATTAAACGATACATTCTTTTTTGTTTGTTTGTTTGGTTGGTTGGTTGGTTTTTTCGAGACAGGGTTTCTCTGTGTAGCTCTGGCTGTCCTGGAACTCACTCTGTAGACCAGGCTTGCCTTGAACTCAGAAATCCACCTGCCTCTGCCTCCCAAGTGCTGGGATTAAAGGCATGCGCCACCACCGCCTGGCTGAATGATACATTCTTACCATCTGTTGAATGAATGAATGGAATTCATTTTTGGCAGCCCTTCCACTTTTTGATGATGAGGGCCTGGATATGTAGATCAGCTGGCAGAGTGTCCACTTAGCACCCTGAAGCCTTGAGTTCAATCCTTAATACTTCTTCATGAAAAACAAGAGAATTGATGCCTTTTCCTATGTCATGGTCAGCAAAGGGGAGGTGTACCTACTGTAAAACTGACAGGGATACAAAGTGTTTCTGACCCTCTGTTTCATATAAAAGTTACCAGAATATGCTAAAACGAGTTTCAGTATCTAGAGTCATCCACATTCCGTAGTTTAAGGGAATAAACTACATCACAGTGGTGAAGGCATAGCAATGGGGTCTTCATAACTGCCCATGGAGGTTTACAAGGAAGCCTGCTACTTTAAAAAACAGAGAGCCCACCCAGGCATCTTGGCATAGGATTTTAATACCAGACAGAAGCAGTCTGATCTCCGAGTTCAAGATCAGACTGGTCTACAGAGGAAATTCCAACAACACAGCCTGGGCTACAAAAAGAAACCTTGTCTTGAAAAACCAAGAAGGAGGAAGAGGAAGAGGAGGAGGAAGAGAAGGAGGAAAAGGGAAGGAAGGCAAGAAAGAGAGAGACAGACAGAGAGAAAGGAAGGAAAGAAAGAAAAGGAAGGAAGGAAGGAAGGGAGGGAGGGAGGAAGGGAGGGGGAGAGGGAGGGAGGGAGGGAGGAAGGAAGGAAGGAAAGAAGGAAGGAAGGAAGGAAAGAAAGGAAGGGAAGGAGGGAGGGAGGAAGGAAGGAAAGAAAGGAAGGGAAGGAGGGAGGGAGGGAGGGAGGAAGGAAGGAAGGAAGGAAGGAAGGAAGGAAGGAAGGAAGGAAGGAAGGAAGGAAGGAAAGAAGAAACCCTACAGGAGAAAGTAAGGCTACAATTCTCAATCTCTACCCTTAATCCTTGGAACTGAAAGTTAGCCTCTATGTCCAAAAGATCCCACAACTACTTCCATACAGCTAAGGATCAAGTGTTCAAACGCAAGATGCTTTGAGGAGTTCTGCATACTCAAATCAAAGCAGTCATCAAGTTAGCCTTCCACTAAGTATAATAATAAAAATGGTAAGTAATTCCATGGAATGCAAAATTCCATGTTTAGTAAATATTACTATGATGTAAAGATGTGAGCAGTTATGGTGGTGTCAGAAAACTTCACTGATGTCTCCAGATTCTGCATCCTATGAACTAGCTTTTTCCTTGTTCAGTTGAAATCCTCTGGTGCATACTTGACACTGGAATAGCATTCTTATACCAACTCAGATTTTGTTTTGTTTTGTTTGTTTGTAACTGGGTTTTACTATGTAACCTGGCTGTCCTGGAACTTGCTATATAGACCAGGCTATCCTGGAACTCACTTGCATGAGATTAAAAGCATGTACCACGACGCTTAGCCCCTGTGGGTAGTTTTATATATGGTGGTTTTGCTTCTTTTGAATATATTGATAGCTCTTTTTAATACAAGTACCACATTATATTATTTTCAAAGATTATTTTCTTAAGTTTGTGTGAGTGTGTGTGAGTGTGTGTGTGTGTGTGTGTGTGTGTGTGTGTGCGCACGCGCATGCTATATGCTTGTGACTGCCTGTGTAGACCAGAAAGAGGTTTCAGATTCCTTTGTTTAAAGTTACCAGTATTTGCCTAGTGGTGGTGGCGCACGCCTTTAATCCCAGTACTTGGGAGGCAGAGGCAGGCAGATTTCTGTGTTCGAGGCCAGCCTGGTCTACAGAGTGAGTTCCAGGACAGCCAGGGCTACACAGAGAAACCCTGTCTCAAAAAAAACCAACCAAACAAACAAAGCTACCAGTATTTGTGGACTACCTGATGTGGATGCTGGGAACTAAACTTAAGTTCTCTGGAAGAGCAATGAACACTCCTAACTGCTAGCCACTTTTCCAGACCCATATCTTACTGCTTACAGATCATTTAATACTGGATATCACTGGATGAGTCATTCATAGTAAAATGTCCCAGATCCATTAAACCTTCAGTTGTATGAACCTCTTCAGCTATTCATTTCTATCATTGAATGACTTTACATATGTGAAGTATTTGAAACATGTACTGAGCTATTCAATCTAATCATTAGGCAGATTAGAGAAGGCAAGAGTGCGGGTGAAAGTATATTACTAATCAATCCAAGGAAGATGAGAGCCTTGTCTGAAGAGGTTGACTCTCCTCTGCCTTCCTCTTGCTACAGGCTCAAGTGTCTTGTTACTTTCACTTCAATTTGATTATCTGTTCTTTATGTCCATGTCACAACACTACCACCTACATCCCCAACCTCTCTACCCCCCAAAAAAGTCTTCTTGGATGAGCTGTTTGTTTGGGACTCTCAGAAATTTAATTTATTTTTATTCTGCACCCAGCTCTATTCTCTGCATGAGCCAGATTGATTTAGGCTTATCACCAACTGGAAGAGTGCTATGGGGCACTGGGACACTTGTGCCAGTATAGATTGGGCTGTAGACAAGTCTATAGAACAGTGCACAGAACCAGCAGGCTACCATATTCAGGTATGTAATGTGCTCTCTGCACACCATTCTCTGCATGATGTATGCACTCTTGATCTTCAGTGAGCAGTCTTGTGCATATCTGCACATGTACTCATTGTGTTGAATATATAATTACCATTTGTCTTAGTCAGGGTTTCTATTCCTGCACAAACATCATGACCCAGAAGCAAATTGGGGAGGAAAGGGTTTATTCAGCTTACTTCCACATTGCTGTTTATCACCAGAGGAAGTCAGGACTGGAACTCAAGCAGGTCAGGAAGCAGGAGCTGATGCAGAGGCCATGGAGGGATGTTCCTTGCCGGCTTGCTTCCCCTGGCTTACTCAGCCTGCTCTCTTATAGAACTCAAGACTTCCAGCCCAGGGATAGCACCACCCACAAGGGGCCCTACCCCCTTGATCATTAATTGAGAAAATGCTCCATAGCTGGATCTCATGGAGGCACTTCCCCAACTGAAGTTCCCTTCTCTGTGATAACTCCAGCCTGTGTCAAGGTGACACACAAAACCAGCCAGTACACCATTTTAAAATTGTCTTTAATAAGTCTTACATACATGACGAGGTAAGTTTATTTGCAAAATAGCACAGAAGACTTAGATTTCAGATGACTCAAAAGAAAAACATAAAACAAACAAAAGACAAACAATTAATTTGAAGGAAAAGGAGTAAAACAAAACAAAAAACCCTTCTAGATTGTGCTGGCTAATTTTATGTCAACTTGACACAGACTAGAATCATCAGAAAAGTGAGAGCCTCAGTTGAGAAGATGCCTCCATAAGATCAGGCTGCAGTTACACCTATAGACCGTTTTTTCTTGGTGATCTGTGGGGGAGTACCCAGGCCACTGTGAGTGGGGCCATCCCAGGGTTGGTTGTCCTAGATTCTATAGAGAAGCAGGCTGAGCAAGCCAGAAAGCAGCACTCTTCCATGGCCTCCGCATCAGCTCCTGCCTTGTTTGAGATCATGCCCTGCTGACTTCCTTTAGTGATGGACTGAGATGTGAAAGCATAAGCCAAATAAACCGTTTCCTCCTCAGCTTGCTTCTGTTTCATCATAATAGTAACCCTAACTACGACACAGGATTTCAAGGTTGTATTAATTAATTCACCTAATTATAGTGGGGACACTCATCCTATCTGCAAAGGGTAGACCATCTTTAGAGATCTGTTACGGGTTTGGTTTTTTTCAGACTACATCAGCATTATAGGAAATAGTCAAGGTTTTGCTTCTGTGAAGACATGGAACTACACACTTGAGTCTATAGACCTGACATGTTTCAATGTGTCTCTTTCAGAGCATGCTGGTGGGCATAAGCACCACCAATTTAGTAGAAAGACAAATGGCTAGTTAAGCTGTTGTACAACCGTATACATGAAGCTTAGTTGACACTGCGAGGGGGTTTAGAGTGACAAACCAGTTCACACTTCCTCCAGAGGTGCGTGGGTTGGTTATGATTGCTCTGCATGTCACCTACACTTGACATTTCCTGTGTTACAAAGGCAGCCATCCTAGGGGCTGCATAGCAGCATTTCACTGAAGCACATTTGTATAGTTCCTCATTTCCCCATGGCCACAGTTGCCTAGTGTCATTCAGTCTTATCCATTTTTTAAATTGGATTATACCCTTTCTTTCTGCCTCCTCTTCTCCACTTGTTCCTCCTCCTTTTCCTCCTCTTCCTGCTGCTGCTCCTCTTCCTCCTCTTCCTGCTGCTGCTCCTCTTCCTCCTCCTCTTCCTTCTACTTTAGTCAAAGTCTCAGGCTGGCCTCTATTTCAGGCCTTTCCTCCAGGTATGTGCCATCACCCAGGCAATGGCTTGTTCACTTCTAATTATCATTGCATACAGTATGACATGATATGCATATACTTTTTTTTGTCTGGAAGTAAGAATTGTAAGTTATTTTTTCTATTCCATGACTTGTCTCTTCCTTTCCTATAAATGGTGTCTTTTGATGAATAGAGTTCTTAATTTTAATGTAATCTAATTTATCTTTTATTTCTTTTATGGTTCATCGTATCTTGTACCCTTTTACAAAATCTTGCTTATTCCAAGGTCATGACACATGCTCCTAAGTTTTCTCCTAAAAGCTTTAATTTTTTTCTACCTTTCACATCTAGATCTACAATTCGACTAGAATTGAATTTTGTAGATGGTGTGAGACAAAAGGTTCACCATTTATTTGTTTCCAAATGGATATCCAATTGACCCTGTACCATTTATTGAAAAAAAAATAATTGTTATCTTTCTCCACTGCACTGCAGTGTCAGCTCTGTCAGACGTCAGGTGTCACTGTGTGTTCTGATCCATTTCTGAATTCTAATTTGTCATCTGATTTGTCACTGATTCATCGTCTACCCTTGCACCAATACCAATCCATTAGCCATCATTAAATCGGGCAGTTTATATTCTCAAGTTATGGGCTTCTTCTGAATTGCACTTAATGTTTATCCCTTTATATTTTATATGTGTTTTAGAATCATAATTTTCAAATGACACATAGACAGCACACACACATGCTGGGATAGTGATCAAAGGGACATTGGCTAGAGAACTGATATATTTATACTATTCTGTCTTCTAGTTCTTTAGAATGCTGTGTGCTTTCATTTATTTAGAGTTCTTATCTAGTGCTATTTTATAGAACTTAAGACAGCTGTGGTGGTCCATGTCTATAATCCCAGCACTTTGAAAATATAGGCAGGAAAAACAAGAATTCAAGGTCATCCTTGACTACCTAGAAAGTTGGAAGCCAACCTATGCTACATGATACATTATTGTCTCACCAATAATAATGATAATGATGATAATGATGATGATGATGATAAACAACAATTGTAATTGTTCTATTTTGTTTTGTTTTGTTTTCTTTTTTGGTAGATAGTAAGTAATCTTTGATGTTTCAAATAATCAGCGTTGAATGTTCTTACAGTAAAGTTTTTGTGTCTATTCTATACTTTCCACAGTAATTATCACTCTTGTACAACTTTTATAAGCACTACTGACACTTTGTTGTGTCTCTTATCAAACTCCAAACTCACCTTTTCATGAGTTATTCTAAAGACATATGTTTGATGTAATTACAGTAACTTCATAGATTTCTTGAGACATGCAATTCTCTGGTTCAAGTATGTTAAATGACATATATATATATATATATATATATATATATATATATATATATATATATAATTCTTTTACTCCCAACCTACCACATAGCTAGCTCTTTATCTCCCTCTACTCCTCTCAGATCTCCTTCTGTTTCCTCCATGTCCTCTTCAATTCTCCCACCCCTACTTTCATCTTCCTTTCTTCTCTGTCAAGAAGTTGTGCCCCCATACTTACTCCTTCAGCTATTGGCTGTCAGATCTTCATTATAACCAATCAGTAGTAAGACAACACCAGAGCACCTCTTAGGTTGCCCTATGGCATCAAGGACTGCCTGACATTCATGTTTTGGGGAGGTGGGGAAGGACAAACATATACCAATCAGAAGCTGGCCATGGACCATAGAAATGGCAATACTAAAATCCTGTCAGCACTTAGCTCTCTGCTGGTACAGAATTAACAACTGAAAATACTGAGACACACCTTAATACAATGTAAGGAAGGTCACCTCAACATCTTCCATCCTTTATCTTACATATATATATATATATATATATATATAACTAATATATTATATATATTATATATATGTATATATACAAAAATAATGATTTTTTTTGTGGCTTACTGGTATGTTAGGTTATTTAGCGTAAAAACACATCGCAGATTGCCTTATCAAAAAAATCAGTGCACTACATAGGAACACATATCTACCAACAGTCTCTGCTTTATTACAGAATTAAATGTTTGCCATTTCCTAATCACAAGGATCGCTCAGTGGGCATTTGTGTTCACACTGACTGATGGGATGAGATAAGATGAGGCCATCGCCCAGGAATCTTATCACAGTTTTTCTAGGGTTTCTTTATTTTATTTCCACATTGTTAGCTCTGTGGAAGTACTGGCTTCCAATAAAGCACTTAAAAATAACTTAATTTATAACAACAACAAAAATATCCCTCCGTCTCTTTCCCTGAATCCATAGGATATGCCTATTTCTATACATCACCAAAGGCCTTGTAACATTTTGAGACTTAGCATTTGCCTCTAAAATTTGTCTTGTAAAAATCAGATTGAGAGGTATATGTGTCTCACATAGACCTTGAAAATGCCAGTCACATCTCTTTATAGACATGCCTGTTGTATCATAAACTCTCCCAACACTTAAGTATGCTCACAGCAGTACCAACCCCTATCCATGCTTTACCAACACAAATTGGGAATTGTGCTCTTCCATTTAACAGTTTTGGAAAATACAACTAGACATAATTGTTTATCATTAAGAAGTGATCCTCTCGGCTGAAGAGATGTCTCACTGGATAGGAAACCTTGCTGCTCTTCCAGAGGATACAAGTCCCATCCTCAGCACCCATTGTCTCCCAATGCCTGCAATACCAACTTAAGGGACCCCACACCCTCTCCTGACCTCTGCAGGCACCTATATGTATCTAAAATACATTAAAAAAAATACACACACTAAAAATAAAGGCTGGAGAGATAGCTCAGGGATTAAGAATACACAGTGCTTTCCCACAGGACCTAAATTCAGTTCCCAATACCCATGTCAATTGTCTCAGAACTTCCTGCAATTCAATCTCCAAGGGATGTGATGATCTCTTGCCTAACCTCCTTGGGCACTGCACTCACATGCACCCCCCAGGAAAAACGTAAATAAATTTGTTTTAAAATACAAGTGAACTACCATTTTTCAAAGAAATCAAGCAGTTATATTTATATTAGAGAGAAAGGCTTCATTATTTGGGGATAGTGGATTCCAGATCATTTTGATTAAAGTGTCAGAAATGCAATCTAGTTACACATAAGCACACTGGCATGGAAACAAAAATACCTGAGAAAGGAACTCACTTCTTTTTTCAATTTTATATGTAGGTGTGTAGGTGTGTAGGTGTGTGTGTGTGTGTGTGTGTGTGTGTGTGTGTGTGTGTGTGTGTGTGTGTGTGCACATTGAATATAGGGACCCTTGGAGGCCAGAAGCATCAGATGCACTGGAACTGGTGATTTTAAGCTGCCTGCCATGGGTGCTGGGAACCAAAATGAAGATCCCTGGAAGAGTAGCGAGTGATCTTAGCTGCTAAGCCATATTTGTAGCTCTGAAGCTCTCTGTTTAACCATCAGCTTGGTGTTGGCCTGAATAAGTTTCTTTACCACTTCAGCATCTGCATTATTATTTATAGAATAAGAGAGTTCAATGATGGAAACCCTTTTAGCTACAGGAGTCTACATCAGTATTTACTATAAACATGAACTCTCCTTGAAACCTTGGAACTTAAATTTGCTTGTTTTATAATACCAGAAATGAAGTAATTTGAAGTTGATATTCTATTCAAATATTTTGAATATAATATTTTGAAAATAATTTGAGGCTGATATTCTATTCAAATATTCTGTTTTACTAGAGCAACACTGCTATGATGTCTCTTTAAAAAAAATTCTACCTAATTCAGCTGAGAATCAGCAAATAATTTACTCAGCAAAGATACATTTAGCTGTTTATTGGAGCATACCTGTGAAGTCAGTTTGACTTATTTATAAACTAAAATGCAAACCTGCCCATCTATCATCTATCTGTATGTCTATCTAAAAACATAGTTGTATTTTCCAGTGAAGATTGTGAAACATTTTGCATTTGATTTACTAATGTCAGGGGTAAAATTGACTCTACTGTTACTTTCTTTCTGGGTCATTCATTTCTTCTGAGGTGGTAGAAAGGATGGGCTGTGAGAGAGGGAGCCTCTAACTCCATTTTCAGCATTCTTATGCCAAACATCATTCACTGACATTTTAGAACTTTAGTTCTCCTGGGGCTTCTTATGTGACCGGTGGTCTTTGCAGAATTAACAGGCAAGTGATAATGATAAATGGTAAAGATAAATGAGGCAAGTAAGTACATCTCTTAAGTTGTAAAGTTCAAATTAAGTATAAGGTAATACAGTATCATTTGTGACTTCACTGGGTCTAGTCATTCATTAATGTATACTTGGCAAGTACTTTTACATACCTAGTGTACGATAGATATTCTTCTAAACTCTTTGAACCAGCTGACAAGGGGGAAAAAGACCGTATTAAAAAGATAGATGGTTTCAGGTAGTAATTTCATTGCTATGAAAGAGAGAAAAGAAGGAAGGGTCTGTGGCAACTGAGGAACAACTGTGGGTGGTCCTCCCCATGTAGAGTGATTACAGCCTTCAGCATGAATAAAGTAATGATGTCAGCCACAAGAGTTTGGGAAGAGTGTGCTCCTGTAAGGGAACAAGCACAGGTGCCTACAGCGCAAACAATGTCACATGTTTGCAGAACAGGAACACAACAATTGCCTGTTGAACATCAAATAATATAGTAAGGTACAGAAAGATGAATTCAGGGTTTTCATCACCCCCCAAAAAAACCCTACAGAATGTTCCAGAATTTTAGAGCTGTGTTAAGAATGTTATTCACACGAACTGGCGCAGCTGCTATGTCCTAAAATGATTTAGAGTGATTCCTAGGGTCCAATTGTCTATACAAGTTAATAAAAACTCCATGGCACCTACACGCTAATTCCTGACGTCTCGTTTGGGGGAAAATTGGACTTCAAAGGAGAAATCATAACCAACATGTTTTCTCCTTGAGATGAAAGCCAGTTTCCCTTGAGAAATGCCATGAAAGCTCAGCTTTTCTGCCAGAGAGTTTCTCAGGTGGGGTGTCCATTCATGAAGAGGTAAAGTGCTCACCATCTACATTCCCACGGCTTGTTTCTTCATTCCGCAACAAGTCTCGGGAATAGAGTATTGGTGGAACTCTAAGACCTATAAGCTTCAAAAGGATTCTAGGCTATTCACCCCATCAGCCACATGTTGTCCCACCCCCTCACTTCCTGCCCTTCTCCAGTGATGATTTCCGGCAGTAAACAGGCACAAAAACTGTGTATTTGTCTTTGCCTACCCCAGGAAAAACAGGATCCTAAACCGAGCTTTGATCCATACAAAGCTATTTCTCACTCCTCCTGTAAGTTGATCATTCAGTTGGATTGTTCAACTGGATGGAGACAGGCATCAAAGACAAGAGGCAATGTAGATAGGAGCAAACACAAAGAGCAAACTCAAGTTTAAATGCCATGCACATTTCTGGGTATCACCAATGGACATATTTGTCTGCTGTTCTAAGGAGGCTAAGAAACTTAAGCTGTGAAGAATAAAGAAACTGTTGAAGGTACTCTGATAACAGTCTGCAAAACGTGCTGATGTACTGTTTGCCAGTAAGCTAAGAAGTATACTCTGGAGCAGGACCTGTGTTCAGGGGCTACTGTACAGCAAGGGGAATCCCTTACATTATGCATCTGAGATACACACACACACACACACACACACACACACACACACACACACACACGAGTTGGTAGGAATGCAGCTCCTTCAATTAGGGCCTAAGCAGTAAGCACTGGAAAGGGCAGAGGCTGGAGACACTGAAGAAATGTGAATAGAAAGAATGGGACTTGAGCTACTCAGTGGAAGATGCAAAATAAAAGTATCAAAAGATGTTTAGCAAAATTAAGTATAAAAGCCTGGCTTAGTGGTGCACACCGTTAATCCAAGTGCTCAGGCAATAGTGGCAGGAAGATCTGTCCAAAGCTAGCCTAGGCTACTTAGTTAACTGCTATCTTAAACAAAAAACAAACAAACAAACAAAAACGGGTAGGATGGAAGCAGCTGGAAAGATGTCCATTGGTTAAAAGCACTTAGCTCCTCCTCCAGAAGGCTGGCGTTTCCCAGCGCCCATCGCAGGCCATCCATAACACTAGCAACTTCCTCTCCAAGGGGACAGAAGTACGTGTGTTTCTCTACATAACTATTTTTAATTATTATTTTGGGTTTGGAGCCTAGCCTTTAAAGGTAGAGCCATATCTCCAGCCACCCCACCTCTCTCCCTCTCCATCTCCCTCTCTCCCTCTCCCTCTCTCTCCTTCTCTCTCTCTCATTAAGGGCAAAAAGTGATTGTTTGAATGTCTGTTCAAAAGTAAGAAGAAAAAATGGTATGACTTGCTTACTCTGTTCTTAGACAGGTTTTTAAAAAGAAAAAAATATGGGGGGAAGGAGGGAGTTTGGAGATTTAAAAGTTGAGATTCTGACACCTGTTCTTTCTTTTTCTGTTCCAAACCTCAGGAAAGACCAAAAGAAAATAAAGAGGTCAGAGCTGGAATCTCTGTGTTCTTTTTAATATTTCTGCAGGTTTAACTTGCATTGATCTATGTCCTGTTCACTTCTGTTGCTCATTCAGTATAAAAAAAAAATGTCTGCCTAAACTTTAAGGAATGCTCAGATCCAGAGACAACAAGAAACAGCCTGTAGTTGCCGCTGCTGATCTAAAGGACTCAGTGTTCCATATAGCAGCTATTCTGTTAATGCTACCCACTGTGTGTGTGTTTATACAGGTGCAGGCATTTACATCTTTCAAAACTCTTACTAGAATTCACAAAAAAACATTTTAATTTAACAAAATAAAGTCATTTAAGGGTTGCCTAAGTTTGACGTTTCATTTACGTATTTGTTTATTTATTTTGAGACAGCATCTCTCTATGTAGCTTTGGCGTCCTTTCTATGACGACCAAGCTAGCCCTCAGATTCACTGAGATCTTCCTGCCTCTGCCTCTCTAGTACAGGGATTAAAGATATGATGATCAGCATGCCCAGCTTCAACATTTTCTAATGTGAGAAAACAAACGAGCTAGGAGATGATTCTGTTGGTGTTCGCCATGCAAGCATGAGTTTGGATGCCAAGACCCACATACAATTTCAGGCATGGAGCCATCTGTATATAATCCCAGGGCCGAAGAAGCAGAGATCGAAGCCCCCTGGACTTCCTGGCTAGCCATTCTGTGAGCTCTAGATTCAGTGAGAGACCCTGTCTCAGAAAATAAAATGGAAGTTAGGCATGATGTCACATGCCTTTAGTCCTAGCACTAGAGAGACACAGGCAGGTAGAGTTCCATACCAACCTGATCTACATAGTGAGTTCCAAACAGACAGGGCTATTTATTGAGACTGTGCCTTAAAACAACAACAAAACCCAGAACAGAATAAAACAAAAACAAACAAAGAAACAAAAGAAAGGAAGAAATAAAGAGAGAGAGAGAGAGAGAGAGAAAGAACATAAGCTAGAACCTGTTAACTTCTGATCTCTAAATACACAAGCAAACACATGCACAGGCACTAAATAAAGACTGAAAACAAAGTTAAATACAATAATATGTTTACTTTTAAAAATAAATCCATAATTCTTTTAAAGTATTCCTTGGGCTTACTGAGTTAAGTATTTCTGTTAAACTGCTTCAGTCAAGACAGTTTTTTTTCTGTGGTCGTTTATGATAAGGCCTGTGTTTTGTTTTTAATGACCCTAGGTTTGGTTGTTGGCACTTTTCCTCAGTATCATTTGAAAGTAGCAATGCTACCATGGATTTTACAGTGACATCTGTTCTCTCTCATTCTTTGTGCAGGGGTACTGGCTGAGTGTCCCCTTTGATCACCACAGCGATATCATCCAGAGAAGCAGAGGACACAACAGAGGGGCTGAGGATAGAGATTTGGCTGGGAAATCAGGCCTCCAGGTCTCCATTCTTTCTTTTCTCGGAGTTTTCTGCAAAATCAAAACCAGGGATTTTATTCAACACCTGCATCTTTAACTACTAGAGTGGTGTAATTGCCTTTCTTAAATATTCTATAGAATTGTCAAACAGCAATTTTCTTCCAGAAGACAAGCTTTTCAATAATGTCGTTTACATACAGAGTTTAACATCTCTTAAGCTAAAAATTCAATTCCATGAATCTGAAATTTAATGCATGTTAATAATTTGATCTTTACAAAATTGCTAATCAGAGTACCTTTAACATATATTATGAAGCAGAAAAGTATATAGTGAGTCAAAATTAAATATTTTGGGGTTTCTTGAATATATGTCAACTTCTATTAATATTAGTATATTAACACTAGTATTTTAGTGTTCCTTTTGTATGGAACCTGTGCATGGAAAGAGGTGGATTACCATGACATGATTTATCAAGATCATCTGATGTCATAATTTCCTCTTGGTTAATGGAAAGTATCAATATTTTAGAAAGCTGCCCTCATTCTTGACACATAGATGACAAGAGACAGAGTATTTTAACAAGCTGAAGGAATTCTCCAATGGCCATAATCAGAGAGCAATGCTAAAAGTAAACAATGTGAGAATTTAGGTAATGTACTGTCCTTTGATGAAGCAACTCCTTCTCACACTATACAAACACTCATCATCTTTGTCATTTTGATTTTATAATTTTTGAAGGGCAAACGGGATTGCCAATGACTTGGGTAGTATGGTTTCACTAATGGAAAGCAAGGTGAATGTAAAAGTGAAAGTTTTAATATATTGCCACATTATCTTATTCTGATACAAGTGCTAAATTAATGTTATAAAATGTTATGAGCACATCTATGAGACTATCACTTAGAAAACATTACAGAAAACCTTCCAGAATCTTCTGATTGTCACTCTGGCAATTCTTCTGTTGCACTACATTTTCTCTGATTATTGTGCAAGTTACATTTTTCTCCTGTGACTATCCCTAATTATTTCTGCTTTGTGTGTGTGTGTGTGTGTGTGTGTGTGTGTGTGTGTGTGTGTGTCAGTCCACAGATCCTATAAATCTTTTGTATACTTTATTAAGCATGCTCTCTCTAGAAAGCCATTCGGCCTGAACTCGAATGTATAACCTTTTCAGATACATCTTCAAAGAAGTCACAGTCCACTATTCTCAACACACACACACACACACACACACACACAACACAAAGTTTAGAACAAATTTTAACAATCTTACAAGGAATTGTCTTGAATTTCTATCAAGTTGTCCAGATACCTACCTACTGTTTGTTCAGACTTTCCCAGCCTATAGAAATATCTGTCGTATAGAATAATTTGTATCATGTTTTCATTTTGGTTGTACACAACATAAATTTTGAGTCTGATACCTTAAACATGCCAAGAAGGAGGACTCACCATGTCTGAGGTGGCAAAAATGTCTTGTTAGAGCTACGAGACTCAGTTTAAATCTTGACATTTCATGTTTAGAAAATAATACTTGAAAAATAAAATGATACTCAAAATAGTCCACCTATTCATGAACAATTTTCAATAGGTACATTTTACTGCACAAAACATGTTGAATTCCCTGTCTCCTTCTAGTGTTTATAGGCCTTCTTCCATTGTATGTGTGCATGGTGGTAGATATGCTTACATACAGGATAAGTGCATTCTACACAAACACCAGGAAGCAAGGAGTATTCTAACATACATCTCTGTGTGTAATGCTACTGGTGTGATCTCTTTCCCTCTGGCATTGCTTTATATTTTATAGGGTTTCCCTCTTACAACTGAATTAAGGAGCAAAGACAAGTTTTCTCCATTACAAAATACTCATTTAATCCTTATCCACACTTAATTTATCAAATTAAATCAGACAAGATTGATGCTGTGGCTTTTCACGCTGGACAACGTGTGTAAAATCGGCAGACAAGGGATTGTAAAGAGTGCCCACCGTGACTTGTCATAGCATCTTGCCTCAGCCTTAGCGGCCCTTGCCTCCATCCAAGCGGGGGTCAGGATGTTTCTTGGTGTTACACTGTGGGCCCTGCAGGGAAACAGAGTAGGGACACAGCCTCCAGCAGAGTTGCTTATTACACCCTCAGCCCCCTTCACCTGCCCCAGCCATTCAAAATAACATCACACCATCAAATATTCATGAACTACACGATGCTGCAGCCAGGGCTCGCTACTGCAGGTGGCTGTTACATCAGTAATTGCCCAATACTTCCCTCCACAGCGTAAAATTGTTTTCATTATGTGTCATGAACACAGAGCCAAGCAAAGCCCTCTTGAGTGGATTCCCAAGAGCTAGAGGGAGGTGGTACTTAAACAGGCGCTTTTTGGCTTAGATATTTTTAATATAAATAAATAAAAATAAAAAAGAGTCAGTGAAAGCTTATTAACTCTTGTCCTAAGAGCAGCAAAAGGCAGAAGCTCCTGCAAAACTCCACAAAGATTATCCTAAATGTCTCAGTTACTAGGAACAGCTTTAGGGCCTTCAGCGGGTCTTAACGATACTTCAAGCTGCAGAGAAGAAAATCGCTTTCCACCTGACTGAAGTTCCCATGGAGTGCAGAGCTGGGGGATAAGCAGGTTTCAGCAATAAACTCCGGCATTGTGAGGAAATAATGCCCAGCCAGGTCCCCTCGTTTTGATTCAACGGTGTCTTTTTCTTTCCCCCCTACGGAGGACTAATCACAGCCCCACTTTGTTTAATTGCAGCAAAGAGAGAAATGTGTTTAAGAAGTCATTCTGGACCCCTTGAAATGAATGCTGGGGTTCTCCAAGGACAACAAACAGGATGCATAATAAATAAGATTTAATTTTCAGATCAAAATAGGCAGAGTTAAAGATTTTTAGTGACTGATCTGGGAGAGATGCGGCTGTAAAGAGACTCTGGAGTGGGGGTGGGAGGAGAGTGGAGAAAGAAGGGCGGGGAGAGCAACAAGTGGGATTAAAGTCTTGGTTTTATATGGCACAAGCTGTTTTGGCGTGGTGGGAGGGTCCTTACAGGACTAAAATCTTCACAGAATGGAGGGCTGTTGGTTCTTCTTTGCAATGTGATTCTGATTTAGGAAGAAGAAAGGAAGGAGTTGGCAAGAAAGGAAGTGAGAGATTAAAAGAGAGAAAGAAATGCCCTTAATGTAAATGAAGGTAAACCTTTAATTGACAGATCTGCCGACCCTAAGTTTCAAACTCAAGATGGGAAAAAATGTTGGATGCAGTGCCCCTGTAGATGGCCTCAGGTCATGAACTCCCCGGGTTGGGAGCTAAAGGATGTATATATCTGTCCCGTGCTGTCTTTCTGAGCTTGATAAAACTGAGCCCCGGTGCAAGTAATAAGGAAGGCACACTTTTCCTCTTCGTTAATTTAAAGTCCATTTCTTGCCCCAGGGCCTCTTCTTAAGAAAAACTGTTTCCTTCTGGCCTTTAGAAAAATTTGACCAGGAACATAATGACAGTCATTTAATTAAGCAGCTGTCTTAAAGGGCTCCTGGAACTTAAAAATGTATAAAAACAAATTCTACATTTCAAAGCCATGGCTACACATTTCTAAGAAGTTTTTTGTTTGTTTGTTTGTTTGGGTTTTTTGTTTTTGTTTTTGTGTTTTTAATCTTAACAGGAATTTTCATCAGAAAATTATTTAATCATAGAAAAAAGTTTTATGGTACAATTTGGATGGTATTTTCTTTTAACATAGATTCCATTGATAACAAGTTGGCCATAGGTAACTGTCAGTCTCATAGATTGCAGAAAGTAATGGACATGAAACCCTCAGGAGCATCTGCTGTAGGGGTTTTCCTCTGGGTTAAGTGGAAGATTCGAGGTTATTTAGTGTTCTGCAGAAACAATGTAAAGTGTGTGTGTGTGTCCAACCTACACGTATGTATCATGAATGATGGATTTTCTTTGCATCTGGTAACTATAGATGTTTTCCCTCTGAATACAACAAATGACTGTTTCAAAATGAAGCCACTATGTGTTTGAATGTTGTATTATACTTCCTTCCATGTGGAGTGAAAGGCGGCTTTAAAAAGTTAGGTATATCATTGCCAAAAGGGGGCTAAATAGTATTGTCAGCATTTTGAGAAGGCATAGGTCCTTTTTTCTCCCTTCCTTCTCAAACTCCTTTCTGGACAGCTGTTCGTGACTTAGCGAACTTTTCATATGGATATGTATGTTAATGACAGGCAATGAACTGGAGATGGAGGCCCAAACAGGCCCAGCTCTTCAGTGCACATCAAAAGCCTTCACAAAAGGAGCAGTAAAAGAGACAGAGATGGCAAAGCCTTCACTTTTGTACCCTGAATTAGTTCTGCAAGCAATGAAACTGATCTTTTCTCCTTGCCAGAAAAGTCTGCTGATTTTTGTGAGTGCTCATTAGCACAAGAGGCATTTGTGAAGATAATTGACTGACGCCGATACTGCGGCTGTCACAACAGTGCCAGCCAGCAGTGCATGTGCATTTTAATAGTTATAGTTCTTTCTCATCCCCCAACTTTGCGGTTTCTAAAAGGTACTAGTCTTTCAAAGATTTGCACTCCTCTCTGAAGCAAACAGGTTAAGAATCTTGTTGTTCAAAACGGATAGCCAGCCTTACGTTAAAAAAAAAAGTGTGTTTTCTCTACAGCAATACCCAGCTTGGACGTACAATACAAACAATCCCATTTAATAAACTTGGCAGAAATCATACAGATGTCTATTCAAACTATTTATTAGGAAACGAACATCTGGGTGATGGTTTATGTACAAGAGAGTTCAACAGCATAAACTGACCAACTGCCTCAGAGGCAAATGTGGGGATGGCATATATTTTTAAACTCTTTAAAAAAGTGTCCTATTCTGGGGGGGAGGCACAAAGCTAGAAAGAGTAAAAGAAGATATTGGAGGATGGGATAGTGTTTTTGGAAGCTCTGCTGGCTGAGCTGAGGTCCCTGTAAGAGAGATTCATGCAGAACAGTCCTTTGAAGATGGCAACCTAACCAACATGTACTGTGCCCAAGAATTCTACATTGAGCAATGGGGAAGTTCTCAATCAAGTTTTTGCTACTGGTTGGTGACATATTATATAAACCATTGTCACTTAGTTGGCATTTATTTGTCTTCTCTCTTTTGTAAAGGAACTTATAAAACATTTACTTTATTATACATCCATTGGTTCTTTGTGTAGAAAAGTACCTCTGGGTGTTTACATGCTATTTTGAGAAAAACAGACTCCTCCCTATGTGGATGGAGTATTCCATGACAATGTGTAATACACTCTGTAATCTATACACTTATTAAGCTATATAAGGGACTCTATTCATTGAGTATCTTTAGAACTCTGTACATTGAATATCTTAGAACACTTTTTCTGGTATACCTCGGAAGTCTGCCTAGTTGTATCAGGTGACACACAATATTTTCCTTAAGAAATAAATTCTCCCAATCCAAGTAGGGTAGAGTTGGGTAAGTCACATTTGAACCATCACCCTTAAAATGAATATGAGATGTCTAACATAGCCTTTGGTGCACATGTCCTACTGCTCAGCTTCCTGAGTTAAGATTGTCCTAGAGAGGCTGCAGAAGAGGATAGAAAGGGCTGGTCTTCACTTTTGAACTCGCTCATCAATGTATTTTTCAGAAGCTATTGTGTCAACGTTTTTTGGAAAGTTGGTAGTTGAATCCTTGTTTTACCTTGGTGGGTTATTTATGTCCCCCATAGAGAAATGCAAGTCAGAGCATTTCAAGAAAAGAATTCAAACTCCACCACCTGGCTTTCCATGCTTGGTGTTCTGGAACAAGGGAAAACAGCCAGGCATTTTTCAAACGCTAAAGGTAGGTTTGGAAACGATTACCCTGGGGTTCACTCTCTCCCACTTCTGAGCTAACAGCTGTAAAAGGAAGGTTGCTGCATCAGTACTGTCCTTAGCAAACCACTGCAGGCTGGGTGTGGTGATACTTGTCATTCCTGCTTTAAGTAGGAGAAGGCAGGAGGAAAGCAAGTTAATCTCATCTGAGCTACATGAGTTCCAGGTTAGCCTGCCTACATAACAGCTTCTGAAAAATTGCATTTTCCTTACCATCTGTCCTAGCATTTGACCTATTCTAGCTATTCTAGAGAAAATTGATAACCATTCTAATTCATTAGAGACAGAGAACCATTACATTTCCACACTTGATTTCTGGTCTCTCCACAGCAGAATGCTTAGTAACCCACAGAATGTGTTTCTTCTTCTCCTATTCAGGGCGTGTTTCTCTGGTCCCTGTCTCCTTTCTACTCTGCTCTTCATGTCTGAACTTTTACATTGTATTAGGATTACTATTCTCTAAGATACTTCTTGAGTTTATTTGAGATAGAGTGTCGCTGTGTGGCCTACTCCGGTCTCAAGTTCATGATCTTTCAGCTTCTGCTTCCTGAAAGATGAGGTAGATACACCATTTTTACCCTCTCAAATTTGAGTTAGTTTTTGCTTTTGGCTTTTGTGTTTGTTTGTTTACTTATAATTATTATTATGTTATGTGTATGGGTGTTTTACCTGCTGTCACCTGCCAGTATATGCACCACTTTTGTGCCTGGTGCTCACAGAGGATTTCTGATCCCCTGGAACTGAACTTATAAGTAGTTGTGAGCCATCACATAGGTGCTGGGAATCCAACCCACCCCTTCTGGAAAGGCATACAATGCTCTTAACCACTGAACCATTCATTTCTCCGTCTCCATCTCCGGATTCTTTTTTTTTTTTTTTTTTTTTTTTTTTTAAGCCTGAATTTGATCAGTGGCCCTGATTCTCACATAAAAGCATTTAGACCAATGAGATCTGGGGTTTACACTCAAATAACCCATATTAGAGGAAATGATCAAGTTTGTAATACTTCTGTATTTTAAAACTCAACTTTCTCCAGTTTTCATTTTCTGAAAAGTCCTTGTTACTATCTACTTCTGTAAGTACATTTGTACATTTAGTAGATTCAAAATGTATCTGCACATGCATATCTTATCTTTATGCATCTTTAAAGGTAAGAGACTAACCAGCCAGGATAGAGAAATCTGCTAATCTGAAAATTAGAGCATATTTACTGAGAGAAGAAAAACAGGAGACAGTCCCTAAGAAGGGTCAAGGGTCAAGTAAACAACAAATCTTAACATAATTTTGAACAGTGGACATGAGTTTCATGACATGATATAATTCAATTTGTAATATAAATAAAGAAACCTCCCTATAAGTATTAGTCAGAACAACAAAAAACCCAAGAAACAATTTAGAAGGAGGAAAGATTTATTTTCACTCATGGGTTCAGAGGTATGGGTCATGATTGGCTTGCTCAGTTGATCTTGACCTGTGTCTAGACAGAATGTCATGGCAGGATAGGGCACAGCTATTTGCTTTGTGACAGAAGGAATCAGAAATGGGTGACAGCAGGGGATAGGACAAGATGCACCCTTCAAAATCCCATCCCCCAAGGATTGCCTTCCTCTAACCAGGCACACCACCTATCAGTGAAATAGCTTATCAATAATAGCCTATCAAAGGAATGTATGCCATCACAATTCCTCAGGCTTTGGAAATATCCACACAGACAGAACCACCGAAAGTGTTACTAATCTCCCAGGCATCTCTCAGTCCCATCAAGTTGACCATCAATATTAACCCTCACACTAAGCATTGCAGGGAATCCAAATGGAGAGCCTAGGGGAGTCTGGAGTTAACACCAGGTCATGTTTGAACTCTGCAGCCTCCCACGCATCAGTGAGGGAGTCAGAAGCCAGAGTGATTCAGAATGTTCTGATGTTTTCAGAGGAGCCAAAACCTGCATTGATTTTGGTGTTAAGTCATAGTATTTTAACTAATTTTACAATGAACTTGTAAGAAGTCCCTGTGGGTTGAATGCTGGCAACTACCATACACTATGGAAATTCTAATTTAATTAATTTATTAATTAAAAAATTTGAGACAGAATATATCCTGAGCATGCAAATATGAAAGTAATTTAGAATAAGGCGTAATGTCAGGTGGTGGTGGTACACACCTTCAATTCCAGCATTCCAGAGGCAGAGGCAGAGGCAGATTTCTGAGTTTAAGGAAAGCCTAGTTTACAGAGCGGGTTCCAGGAGAACGCTACACAGAGAAACCTTATTTCAGATTTAAAAAATAAATAAAAAAGCATAGAGACCTCATACTGCCCTCAAACTCCTTAGAAATGATCTTGAACTCCTGGATCTGCCTCTCCAATTCTAGAATGCAGATCTGTATGGTTGTCCCTGGGTTGTACATAATTGAGACTAAATCCGAGGTTTCAAAATACTAGTTCAGCATTCTACCAACTGAGCTATATCCAAGGCCATAGAACTTCTAATTTAAAGAAGTTTTAAATATTCCATTTTAAAAATTACATTTACTGAAAGTATTAGTACACACCTTTAAGCCCAGCACTTGGCAGAGACAGGTGGATCTCTGAGAGTTGGAGGCCACTTGGTCTATATACTAGACCATGCCAGACAAATTCTAAACAATGGACAAGAGTAGGGTCTCTCATACCATGTGGGTCCCAGATATTGAACCCATGTCATCAGCTTTGACTGCAAGCACCTTTGCCTGCCTAGCCATCTTTGCCACCTCTAAATACTACTTTTTTTTTTCTTTTCTGAATAAGTATTTAATTTGAATTTAATGTTGAAAACAAGTGCTATTGAGATGACTTAGCTGGTGAGGGTCCTTGCTGAGCAAATCTGGTAACTTGAGTTTGATTCCTGGAGCTACATAAAGGTAGATGGAGAAAACCAGCTTCAAAACGTTGTCCTCTGACCTCCACAACACATACCATGACACAGTCTCTGTCTCTGTCTTTCTCCCTCCCCACCTCCCTTTTTCCCACACACAAATAACACACTTTGGAAAGTTTTATAATGGGAATAAGTACTTTTTAAATTTTTGTTCTGTATCATTTTCTTTTTTTAAAGGTTTATTTATTATTATAATATGTAAGTACACTGTAGCTATCTTTAGACACATCAGAAGAGGGCTTCAGATCTCATTACAGATGGTTGTGAACTACTATGTGGTTGCTGGGATTTGAACTCAAGACCTTCGGAAGCGCAGTCAGTGCTCTTAACCGCTGAGTCATCTCGCCAGCCCCTCTATATCATTTTCTAAGAGAAGTATTTCTTATGTGACATATTCCTGGCCATTTGTAATCAGGATTGCCCTGTGTCACTTGGCATTATGTTCCTACTTAATCACCTTTTACAGTCTTCATGGAGACCATCAACTAACAAAGCAACATTGATTTCAAGTGGAAATGGTGGAGGTGAGGACTTTTATTTTTCATTTTCTTGAGATTTTTGTCCCCTGTTTTTTTGTTCATTTACTTCATACATTCTTGGAAGGCACGACTAGCAGAGGTTTCTGATTTGTTTCTTTCTCAAGTCCAACTTGTCAGATCAGCAACACTTCTCAAATAGAATTAACCTCTCTATTCAGGTGACCCTGTAGTTCCAAATGGTTTCTCTTCTAGAAGCCCACTTCAGAACAGCTGAAGAAGACCCATGGGCAAATTAGCACAGGATATGCTGAATGATGGCCGCCAGTCTTGAGCCCAGGGTGCTGAGTGTGAGTTGTTTCTGGACCAAAGAGGCTGTGCTGGTACCTTGGTCCCCCTCACACCAAAGCTTCCTTGGGCTTTATAATGAAGGGATGGGTGGGAAGTAAGAATTCTATGGGGGCTGGGGAATGGAGTGCTAATACTGAGATAGGAGACAGACTAGTTTTAATAATAGCACATAGAGAGGGACAGTCTCTTGAAGGAATCTCACAGGCACACCCCAAAAGGCTATGTTGGACACACTTAAGGGTTATACCCTCTCCCTAACCAGGATTGGTTTTACACAGCCCCTTTTTTTAACCAGGACACTAGCCAGATTCCATTATCTTACAGATGATATGCAAGTCCTTAGCTCATTAACATACATGCTGTGTTAATGTGCTTATCCATGCATTGTTTCTATGGTGTTGGGGATTGAACTTCATATTAGGCAAGTATGTTCTGAGCTATATCCACTCCTAGACTATGTTTTATCACATACATACATACATACATACATACAATAAAGTTTAACACACTGAGATGATAAAATACAGATGATAAAATACAGATGGCCCAGCCATCTGGCCTAAGACAAGGACGATGGGTCAGCAGCAGTTTCTAGACTTCCTTAGCTACTTCCTCAGCAACAGTTTCCAGCCCCCATTCCCTGGTAATGGAATGTCCCTAGAGATGGAGTAAGATAAAGGCCACATACCCAGGAATTCCCTAATGTGCTTTAGTTCAGGCCTTCGAGCTCACTTGGTCTCTCTGTCTTGGTAAGTTATTTCTGGAAAATTCCATTTAATACATTCAAACTTTCCTAAACCACAGATAATGGAAATTGTAGTAGGTAAAAGGATAGCCAAGCAGGGAGCTACTGTTAAACAGCCTATTGATTTTAGGAGCCAGTTAGGTGTGCTATATTCTTTTTTTTTAAAGATTGATTGATTGATGATTGATTTTATCTGACTACACTGTAGCTCTCTTCAGACACAGCAGAAGAGGGCATTGGATCCCACAACAGATGGTTGTTAGCTACCATGTAGTTGCTGGGAATAGAACTCAGGACCTCCGGAAGAGTAGTTGGTGCTCTTAACCACTGAGCCATCTCTCCAGCTCTGTGTTATATTCTTAAAATTTTGTAATTGCTGTCTTGGGTCAGTTTTTAAGACAAATTTAGTGTTTATTTCATCTTTAATTTTTTTTCACGTAACTCCCTTCCTGACCCCTCATTTTATGACACAGCTTCTCATGCATTCTAGAGACCAGCTTTGAACTTACTATGTGAGGTCTAGGGAGGTAAGTTGGGAAGATGTTTAGCTCATGAGTCTGCAGGAACATTTCTGAATACTAGAAAACGTTGTCTGCTGGACATTGCAATATCTGCTATCTGTCCAATACAGGAATTTGAAATACTGAGAAGGCTAGGCTGACTCCCTAACAGGCTTCAAATTGGCAGTTTAGGAGATGAGGCCTAAGAACTGGGCAAGTCCAGGCAAGCCCAGGTAAGTCAGAAACTGCCCTGCCATTAAAAGCTGCCCAGCCATCTGGCCTAAGACAAGGACGATGGGTCAGCAGCAGTTTCTAGACTTCCTTAGCTGCTTCCTCAGCAACGGTTTCCAGCCCCCATTCCCTGGTAATGGAACATCCCTAGAGATGGAGTAAGATAAAGGCCACATACCCAGGAATTCCCTAATGTGCTTTAGGTCAGGCCTTCGAGCTCACTTGGTCTCTCTGTCTTGGTAATGGGAGACCCCACCATGCTGGACTTCTGCAGAATAAAGCACTCTTTGCTTTGTGATCACATACTATTTGAGTTCAGAGTATCATCGACCCTTACAATAGTTTTCTAAATTAACTAGAGCTCATAAAACTAATGTACCCTTCAGTATTAGTAAAGTTAAAGCAATGTTACTTTCTTGTTTTCCAGGTGCTGTGATCACAGATATGTGCTACCATGCCTGGTTTATTTGGTGCTGGTCATCAAAGCTAGGTCCTTTCATACCAAGTGAGCACTCTACCAACTGAGCAGCATCCCCAGTCCTTACACCTCATTGTTTTGCTAATGAGAACTACTAGTGTTATAAGCAGGGTATCCTGGAAGGTTGTTACTTGAATAAGCTAAGGACTGGAGTAGGGAGTGGCATAAGACTCCTTGGCAAGTACTTAACACTTGCCAGAAGAAAGCATTTTATTGTTCTACTTAATGTTGTATTTATATAACACAGGATTTCTTAGATGAGATAGAAAACTTTTTGAATGCAAGCTGTGTGCGGAGTTGTGTTTCCTGAACAGCCTAGCATATTGTCTTCCATTTTAGAGACATTCACTGACCTAATGGATGACCAAGTGACTTAGCCCATGACTGGAGTTAAAAACTTCATTATTGTTTCTACCTATTCCATCTATGCTTGCTTCTCTCTTTGAAGATAATTGTCTTTGGGGGGAAGTTCACAGACCTAAGTGACTAGGAGACAGACAAAGTGAAGGAAGGTTTCTTTCTTGCTGTCTGATTTGATCAGCTCTTATCAAATGAAAACCAGGGTAGTCAGTCCAAAGTTGGAGAAAGCTCGTAATACTGCACTACTGCTTCTGTTAATCCATCCATGCATGCAAATTCAGAAAACTACGGTTTCATTAGTTAAGTCTACTTTATCCCAGTCACGTGGTTGAAGTGAAGATCTGACTGAATTTCACAGATGGAACTGGTGAGAGGCATGTTCTATGGTAGTGGTTGTCAAAAGGACCAGTGATCACAACAGTCTAGACATGGGACAGCTGCGAAGTAGCAGTTGTATCAGACAGTTGCCCTACTATGATACATTTAATTGCCCATAACAGAGATTTCTACATGAATTATTCCTAATTTAATTTGAAACAGGCCAACTGTTGTCTCAAATGCTAATACAAGTTTATAGGTTAATAAGTTTCCATTGCTTTGCTTTTATGTTTCAATGGTAGTACCTTTGAAGAATCAAATGAAACCCCCCAAAACTGAAAGTAAGTGGGATGCCTGTTTGTAGAGCCACAGAATTAACATTCTACTTATCACCACCCCTCACCTGGCTTTCTAAATTCAAAAAAACCACTTCAGGTCTTTGTCTGAATCTTTTTAAAGCTGAAGAGAAAAAAAAATAATCAAAATTTTTTATTGAAATATTCTGACTCAATTAAAACAAAATTTGATGGGTTTCTTTTCCTGTCTCTTAAATATAGTTGTTCTCTTTAGAGTCATTAGAGGTGGTTGATAAAATTAAACTGTACATTTCAATTCTAAGAGAAAAAAACAAACCCCCCAGTTGTCTAAGTATTTAATAAGGAGTTTTCCAGAGCTATGTGTGACCCGTATAACCAGTTCCTTTTCTCTAATTTTTTTCAGGTCCATTAAAACCGAGTAATTCTGTATGCCTGTAACTTTATGCCAGTATTTTTACAAATTTCAATTCAAAAAAAATTTTTTGTCTGTTAGCAGCAAGTTTTAAAAGTCTTAAACATGCCTAAACATCTCAAAGGATTTAAAGAAAATTATAATAGTAACTAGTTTCTCCCCTTTCCCTATAAAAAAAAAATAGAGCAGACTACTGAAATTATTTAAATTGACTGAGCCTTTTAAGCAAGTAAACACATTTTAACTAGGTTTTTTTCCCAATCCTTCCATTCATGCCAACTATAGAAATTAGCCTTCACTCTTCCTTCACTTACACATGGATACACACACTTGCATGGACACAAGAAAAATTTCTTTTCTCCTGTCAGCATTCCTCTCTAACAATGCTTAGATTAGTGGCATGAAGGCGGCCGCAGAGAAAGGACATTCAGGCCAGAAGGCTCCCCACAGACACAGCTGGTAGGGGTTAATGGCAGCTGAACCTCCCAGCCAGGGCCCTTTCTCTATTGTGTGTTCAACTCCTGGGAAGGAGGCCGACTTATGACAGCCTCTGGGGTGCCGAGGATCAGAAGTGTATCAACTGGGTCACAGAGGCAGTTCTCCCAGCGAGGAGGGTTTAGGGCAGCCAGAAAGTGTCTGCTCACAAGGGCTACAGGAAGATGGCTCTTAGCCCTTTCATTCAATGTAGCCAGACATGAGCAATGAGTTGATCATATTCAAATGTGATTCCATTCTACCTCAACACTGTGCTCCAATGGCTAGTTTATGTTATTCAAGTCTGAGCACTGGTGGTTGGGGACACTATTCTCCCTGTGGAATAGACTCTGGAGCTGTGACACAATAACTCTGGGGAGATTGAGGGACCTCCTGATAAATAGAGGTTGAGATGTAAGCAGGGAGTGATTTCTATGAATGTTTGTCTAAATGAAGTAGGTGGCCTTTCCAGGCACCACGGAATGGGACCAACATGGATGTCAACTCGGGCTTCTAGTTTTATATTTTGATTTTAAAACAAGAAAAAGCAATATAACAGCAGCTGTGTTGGGTCTATTATAGACATCAGACCTCTTTAATAGTTATTTCCTTTCTCCTCGCTCCTCAGCTAAGGTCTTATTCTACATCCCTGGATGGCCACAAATGTACTATATAGTTCGTGCTGGCCTCAAACTCCTGCCAAACTATTTCCTTCAGTCTCTTCCTCCTGAATTCTGGGATTATAGGTCTGAGTTACCATGCCCAGTTTAATGGATTTTTACATTGAACTTGATAAGTGGGGCTTTATAGGCAAAATGTGTTTTTGCAGAGAGACAAAGATTCTTTCTTTTTTTTTTTTTTTTTAAAGATTTATTTATTATTATATGTAAGTACACTTCAGACACAGCAGAAGAGGGTGTCAGATCTCATTATGGATGGTTGTGAGCCACCATGTGGTTGCTGGGATTTGAACTCAGGACCTTCGGCAGAGCAGACAGTGCTCTTAACCGCTGAGCCATCTCTCCAGCCCCCAGAGACAAAGATTCTTGAAGAAAGCAAGCTTGACAGCTTTGAAGATCCTGTGCTGTGAAGGTGGGCTTTGTCACAGAGCGTAATCCTATATTAGAGTAGGGCTTGGCAATCTAAGGGATCATGGTAAATATTAATTAAATAAATAAAGACCCACAGTCACAGAGCTTGGCTTGGCTGTTCATTTTAAACCTAAAAGGTTTCCTTGTTTAGAAATCACAGTAAGTTCCAAGGAGGATGTTTTTGTCCTGGTGAAATAAATTTGTTTCCTTTCAAAATAGCTGAGCATCCCCTACCAAAGACTGTTAAGACAATTCATTCCTGTTAAAGTTGGCCTCGTTTCTTCTCTATACTCCCAACCTTAAGAGCTAATTGGGGACTGGTTTGGGCCACATGGAGGCAGTGAATGCTAGAGGCACCCTTGTTCTCATGCTTTTGGCTTGGTTTATCTAATTTGAAATTTTAATGCCACTTGACTAAAATTCGCCCTCTTCTTGAGTTTGTTTTGACTTATCACTCTGGGAAAAGGAAGCAAGGAAAAGAGAACAAATTAGGGCCATGGTGTTTTACCTGCAGCATAAACATTTAATACTTCCTCTTTCAAGTCACAATAGTTTCGGGGGAAACAATACAGCCCAATGAGCTCATTAAAGCTGTTCTCTTTGGGTCATAATGGGGAAGGCTAGCAAATGAGTCAAAGGGGATGAGGTTGTGGCAATGCTTGGGACCAACTGAAGAAAGCTTTCCTGGCTGTTCCAGATGGCTTCTTTTGGAAGGGACTGACATCCTGTGTGTAGTGCTTCTTAGGACACCCACCCCCTTCCCAGGAACAAAGAGCAAAATGACCATCTTATCAGGGCACACACCTTCATGTCTAGAGACTCTTAGAAGATACAATGCCATTGTGTTGAAGTACTTGAATTCAGGTAGCAGCTTAGTGTAACAGTAATGTGACCATTGTAATGTGCCCAAATCTGCTTCTGCAAGGAAGTGATATGACATGCTTGTGCTATTTATAAAACTCAAAGGTACAAAACTGACATGTGGTTTTATTATATTCACAAATATTCCTTTTATTCATATGGTTTCATGGTTAGCTTGGAGGATTTTCCCAATATGTGATTTTTTAAATAGTTAATTTTTTTGCAAATGCAGAGGAGAAAATGCAGAAGCCTTTTTGATATGCACAGTCAGAAAGCACTGGGAAGACAGGAGTGCCTTCCTGAACTTGGCCATGCTACACTTTGGAAAAGGCTCCTCCCTCCTTAGAAACTACTTCCTTCCCTTTCTTTCTGTCTTGCTTTATTTAGGCTGGTGGGTGTGGCAAACAGAAAGGATCAGAGACTGGTCCCCTTCCTTGATCACTGGAATACAATGCAGAATCTGAAGGGCTAGAGGCCATTCTCTTTCTTTACAACCTAAGAGCGTTTGACCTAAACCTTGGAGTCTCTCCCCTCTCTGCATGCTTGCATTCACTCCAGCGCACAAATATTCATACAGTTATTTGTTCTTTTCCTTGAAAAATGCAAACCACACCTGGACAGGGACTTTTTATTCTCTCCAGGAGTCAACTCAAATTGTACTTTTATTCTATGTTTTAGTAAATCTGAGAAAATGAAGAGAAGACTACAGTCCAATAGCAGAGTTATTGGAGTAATAAGAGCTTAGGGTAATAAGATATACACATACATTCCTGGTGTTTTTCAATAAAGAAGGTGAGGCTAGCAGAGTTTGTTGATCTTGTTGTACTGGAATATGCATTAGGCACACAAAAATACAAGGAAATATTAAATTAAGAAGTCATAAGGAATTGATGCAAATAACAGCCTCACACATAGTGGAGATTTTGCATTAACAAACTTGCAATGTCCCTGGGTGCAACTGATTTGAAGCAATTGACTCAATAATTTGTTGTTGTCTTTTAAGAAAAAAAAAGGTAATTCTATTTCCAAAACCAGATTTAATGGGAAACACTGTTTACAAAATCACAGGGCTGTTTTTAAACCAGTTGCTCCAATATGCCATGATACAACTACCCACGACATGCTAGGGAAAGGGTTAAGCTTTCCTGACTTTCAGATACAATGAAATTATGACAGGAAGAAAATTGTGCCATTTTAGCATGAAAATGCTTGTACAAATACTGTCGTTCCTTCCTTCTTACTTTCTTTATAATGCCTCAGCGATAGCTAAGATGACAGACATTTGACAGGTATCTGTAAGCACACGGCCCAGGCAGCTCATTAAAGTTTTTCTTTCTATGCATCAGCTTTCACAATGGCAAAAACCCATTAGCATTGACTATTTCGCAGATTAGAAGAATTAAGGGCTTCAAACGTTGGCTTATACCAAGCAATGTCATTTGTGAAGTGATGTTTGCTTTATTATTTCTCTTTCTCTCCCTCTGAAACCAGACTGACATGACTTTAGCTCTACATAGGGTGCAATGTGCAAACCAAAGGATTGGCTCATCGATGAAAAGAAATGCATTCCCTTTTATACATGACTGGAATGGCAAAGAGGGAGACTTTACATGCACTATTTAGGCTCATTAGAGGACTGATTATGATAGTTCTCTGGTGTAATCTTTAATCGACTTTGACACTAGATTTGCCCCGTTACAAATCCTGTCATGCAAATTAAGTCATTTGTGTTGTTTGATATGGAAAGATCTGCTATGAAATGAAAGATTAGCTCTCAGATGAGGCACGAGAGACCAGTGCCCTTGTGCACCATGCAACTGATTATAGGGATGACAGCATCCATTTCTACTCTGATGGTAACATTTAGGGGAGATTAAATTAACATGGCTCTTGGTCTTCCTGCAAGAGGGTATTCAAAATAGATGCTCACGTTTCCATAGCTATATTTCTTAGGCTATTCCAAACAAGTGTTTCAAGGCAGGGCACTGATACACAGTCACCTTAACCTGTTCTCCATTGAATGGGGTTGTGTTGTGCACACTCATGGATAAAATTCTTGTCCTATACAGGTGATCAGTGTTGACTGACTACTGACGTGCTCCACAACCCAGAAGGGAGCATCCTACCAATTTATAATGCAATTGCAGCTTTCTATGCCTACATGCCACCTCTTTTATTTTTAATTTTAAAAATATGTGTTTGTTTATTTGTTTGTTTATAGGCTGGGCCTAGTAGAGTCCAGACTGGCCTTGAATTTAGTGTTTAGCCAAGATGAATCTTGAACTCCTGATCCTCCTGTCTCCACCTCCTGAGTGGTGAGTTACAGGTATGTAATACCACAGCCAGTCCCACCATCTATTTTTAAATGGAGGAAGATCATGCTCTCCATGTTTGTTTTGATATGTTATAAACAAGAATGATGAGAATTGAGGAGACTGAAGAAGAGTTTACACCAAAAAGTGCATGTGAAGCACTGTTTCACTTGTAGCTAAATGATTATTGACAGCAGAAAGCATGATCTTGACATTTCTATTATATACTTTAACTTCACTAGATGGATATCTCTATCCCTGAAAATAGGAGTCTGTAATATCAGGGATGGAAAAGAGAAGCCTTAGTTGAATTAGTAGTACTTCATGCAGCAAGCACTGTGTAGAACATACACATTTGGGATATGATTTTCTTCAAAGATCTCGTGACTTAAAACAATATAAGTTTACCATTTCCAGACC